>NC_135497.1:26506674-26609174 GCF_052857255.1 Amblyomma americanum | reverse complement strand
GCTGCTGCTGCTGCTGCTGCTGCGCTGCTGCTGCTGCTGCTGCTGCTGCTGCTGCTGCTGCTGCTGCTGCTGCTGCTGCTGCTGCTGCTGCTGCTGCTGCTGCTGCTGCTGCTGCTGCTGCTGCTGCTGCTGCTGCTGCTGCTGCTGCCTGCTGCTGCTGCTGCTGCTGTGCTGCTGGCTGCTGCTGCTGCTGCTGCATGCTGCTGCTGCTGCTGCTGCTGCTGCTGCTGCTGCTGCTGCTGCTGCTGCTGCTGCTGCTGCTGCTGCGCTGCTGCTGCTGCTGCTGCTGCTGCTGCTGCTGCTGCTGCTGCTGCTGCTGCTGCTGCTGCTGCTGCTGCTGCTGCTGCTGCTGCTGCTGCTGCTGCTGCTGCTGCTGCTGCTGCTGCTGCTGCTGCTGCTGCTGCTGCTGCTGCTGCTGCTGCTGCTGCTGCTGCTGCTGCTGTGCTGCTGCTGCTGCTGCTGCTGCTGCTGCTGCTGATGCTGCTGCTGCTGCTGCTGCTGCTGCTGCTGCTGCTGCTGCTGCTGCTGCTGCTGCTGCTGCTGCTGCTGCTGCTGCTGCTGCTGCTGCTGCTGCTGCTGCTGCTGCTGCTGCTGCTGCTGCTGCTGCTGCTGCTGCTGCTGCTGCTGCTGCTGCTGTGCTGCTGCTGCTGCTGCTGCTGCTGCTGCTGCTGCTGCTGCTGCTGCTGCTGCTGCTGCTGCTGCTGCTGCTGCTGCTGCTGCTGCTGCTGCTGCTGCTGCTGCTGCTGCTGCTGCTGCTGCTGCTGCTGCTGCTGCTGCTGCTGCTGCTGCTGTGCTGCTGCTGCTGCTGCTGCTGCTGCTGCTGCTGCTTGCTGCTGCTGCTGCTGCTGCTGCTGCTGCTGCTGCTGCTGCTGCTGTGCTGCATGCTGCCTGCTGCTGTGCTGCTTGCTGTGCTTGCTGCTGCTGCTGCTGTGCTGCTCGCTGCTGTCTGCTGCTGCTGCTGCTGCTGCTGCTGCTGCTGCTGCTGCTGCTGCTGCCTGCTGCTTGCATGCTGCATGCTGCTGCTGCTGCTGCTGCTAGCTGCTGCTGCTGCTGCAGCAGCTGCTGCTTGCTGCTGCTGCTGCTGCTATCTGCTGCTGCAGCTGCTGCTGCTGCTCTGCTGCTGCTGCTGCTGCTGCTGCTGCTGGCTGCTGCTTGCTGCTGCTTGCTGCTGCTGCAGATGCTGCTAGCTGCATGCTGTGCTGCTGCTGCTGCTGCTGCTGCTGCCTGCTGCTGCTTGCTTGCTGCTGCTGTTGTTCTTGTTGTGTTGTTGTTGTTGTTGTTGTTGTTGTGTTGTATGTTGTTGTTGTTGTTAGTTGTCATGATCCCTCCTCATCTACATCACCACCTACCACCATCGTCACTATCCCGGAATCCAGACCAGACGGACGATGCCGACGACTGATTTTCTCACTTCTTCTGCACCGTTCAACCACTCGTTAAGTTCGGCCGAACTGTTGTCGAGTGCATCAGCAATGAGGGACGATGCGTTTTCAAAGTCTAGTTCGGACAGGAGAGACGAGTGCGCAGGTGCCGGTTTCGACGACGGCGATGGCAAAGGAGACAGCACGGTCGGTAAATGAGTTAGAATTTCATCCAACTCAAGGCACGTAGCAGGAACGGGCGTTACCTCCTCCTGAGTGGTCGAAGTTGTTACTACGGCTTGAACGGGAGTGGGTAATGTCGCAGTAGTTGCTGTAACGGGCTGTACCTCCGACTCTGTTTCTTCGGGAACCGGTGCTTGTACCACAGACTCCGTCACAGACTCTGTCACAGTCTCTGGAACGGGCGACGACGACGCCGCTGTCGTTACTGGAGAAGCCGCCGCAGTAGTACTTACATGAGAGACGGGCGATGCCGCTGTCGCACTTGACGCCGCTGTCGTTACTGGAGAAGCCGCCGCAGTACTTGCATGAGAGACGGGCGATGCCGATGCTGCCGGAGAAGCCGCTGTCGCACTTGACGCCGCTGTCGTTACTGGAGAAGCCGCCGCAGTCGCACTACTTGCATGAGGAACGGGCGACCGCTCTCGAACGGGCGACGCCGCCGCTGTCGCAGTACTTGCATGAGAGACGGGTGATTGTTCTCGAACGGGCGACGCCGCTGTCGTTACTGGAGAAGGGATAGGCGCCGACGCTGCTGCCGGAGAAGCCGCCGCAGTACTTGCATGAGAGACTGGCGACGCCGGAGAAGCCGCCGCTGTCGCAGTACTTGCAGATTCAGTTGTTGTAGTAGCAGCGGGAGCTTTCTCCTCCAAAGTCGCCGGCATTTTAGGCGCAGTTTCGGGATGGGCAGACTCTTTAGTAGACCTTGTCTGATGATGATGAGAATCTGCAGGAACTGGAGACTTCGTAGGGGTCATTGGGAGATGATGATGAGGCGACGCAGCCGCAGCCACCACCGAGGCAGTAAGGTCTTGCAGAGCATGCAGCGGAGCTTGATGATGTCTCGCTCGTTCGGCTGCTATAATTTCTTCACCTCCACTCCTGGTCGAAGCGTCGTTGCCGTCGTCGACGAGAGTCATTATAGCTTCCTTTAGGATGTCTCTGGTCGCAACCGACGGCGATTGTGCAGTGGTGACGGCGACGGTGGCGGCGGGGTAGTACGATGAAGTGTAGTATGCCGGAGGCGGCAATGATGTGACTGCGGCCGTATAATATTCAGCTATGCGTTGCTGCTGCTGCGACGGCTGTACATATTGCTGTTGGGGGACGCACTGAAATCTATGCGGTTCCATTACTAAAGTACGACGACGGGCGTTGTGACCATTCGCAAAAAAACTCGGTCCGCGGTAGTGACAGCCTAGTAGAAAGAGCAGAATGAGGCGACAGTAGACGACGGACGGCTGGATATATAGGAGAGTGCATTCACTCTTATCATAGGGTATCGAGACAATACCGCACATGTTAGTTAACGCCTTAGACATACATCGACCGAGGAGATATTCCGGGAAATGGCACCGCTGCTCTGCATGCGATATGCCGACGCCGACTCTGATAGAACAAAAAACTTGGCAGCGATCGCTTTCCGCGCCGTTTGTGGATGCACAATTTGACCTTAGAGCAGTTATCTCAAAACCGCGCGGGATCACTTTCGCCGCTCAGTCAATGTCAAAGTGCGGTATGGCGTGATACTTCGCACGCCATAAAAAGAATTTCGCGCTCCGCTCTGCATGCGATATGCCGACGCCGACACTGATAGAACAAAAAGCTCGGCAGCGATTGCTTTCCGCGCCGTTTGCGGATGCACATTTGACCTTAAAGCAGTTATCTCAAAACCGCGCGGAATCACTTTCGCCGCTCAGTCAATATCAAAGTGCGGTATGGCGTGATACTTCGCGCGTCATAAAAAGAATTTCGCGCTCCGCTCTGCATGCGATATGCCGACGCCGACACTGATAGAACAAAAAGCTCGGCAGCTATCGCTTTCCGCGCCGTTTGCGGATGAACATTTGACCTTAAAGCAGTTATCTCAAAACCGCGCGGAATCACTTTCGCCGCTCAGTCAATGTCAAAGTGCGGTATGGCGTGATACTTCGCACGCCATAAAAAGAATTTCGCGCTCCGCTCTGCATGCGATATGCCGACGCCGACACTGATAGAACAAAAAGCTCGGCAGCGATTGCTTTCCGCGCCGTTTGCGGATGCACATTTGACCTTAAAGCAGTTATCTCAAAACCGCGCGGAATCACTTTCGCCGCTCAGTCAATATCAAAGTGCGGTATGGCGTGATACTTCGCGCGTCATAAAGAATTTTCTAGAACGCGCTCCGCCCATCCGGAGCACAATATAAACGCGCGCAGCACCCGTCGGATCTCACACTCGACGACGACTCCCGGACGAAGCCATCATCCAAGACTCTGCGGGCTGGGTAAGTGGCCTATGCCACCGTTTTCTCTCCTTTAGTATGGGATAGGGTACTCTCTTTTCATGCCGTACTATGCGGCATGATGCTGCTGTCTGCAGACATCATCACGCATGTCTGCGAGCAAATTGCATGTTGTGCTCGTACTCTTTCTTCTCTTTCGTATTATTATCATATAGTGGGGTTATTCCAATCGTTGTTATAGACGACACGGCAGGTCGTAGCTCAGGGCTAACGGGGGGAATTGGAGATATGGGTGCAGGTGCGTGTGTTACATTCTCATTCAGGCTATGTGTAATGTGAGGATATTTTCTCTAAATAGCAGACATTGATTTCGTTAGTAAGGAGCTTGATTCGAACTGGGGAAACGATTCTTGGGTTGGTGTGGACCGGGGACTAGGCAAAATTGTGTGGAATAGATCATCATCGCCTCAGCGCAGACTTTGCAAACGGCGTAGCTTTCAAACACTATAACGTTAGGGATAGAGGCCTCGACGCCGTTGCTCATCTGCAGAGGGAATTATCGATGATGCCGCTTGAACGCCGTGGACTAGGTAACCCGTTTTGCAGGTCCTCAACTATAGCTACTCCAAGGTCCAGCGGCGTTCAATGCGAAGCAGCTAGGTGCAGGGAATATAGCTAATGGGATTGCGAATAAGGATAGGGTCGCGTGTATATGTGTGTGTATCTCGAAGTGTCAGGGACTCTGGTATGGCTCTGCTAGGGCTATGCGTAGGATTCCGCGTTGCTCTGGTAGCTTGAATGGTGGTCGCGTGATAGGAGTCGCAAATGTAGGCTTGTGGTAGGTCTTTTTCTTCTGGTATGACGACGTGGACTCTACGAGACCTTCACGCGAATATTCGATCCGTAGAACGACTACATAACACGGATACGTAAGGACTGTACAGACTATACACTTCGCAGCTATGTCAGTTTCGATCGATGTGGTGAGGTTCGCAGTGTCTGTCTGGCTTATTGATGAATTTTAGCTCGTCAGGGAAGTAGGGTACGCTTACACTTACACACACACACGAGCTATATGTACATTCACACTAGGGAACCGCTACGAACGAGTAACGCTTGCATCTAGCAGGAAGAATTGGCTAATAAGAAGACGCCTTGTCTCTCCTATATGCGCATAGTCTGTGGTTACAAGTAATGTATTACCACCATCATCATCTCGCGCGCCGCTTATTCCTATTCCCCCCGACGACGACATCATCGCGAGTGTCCAATCCTTAGCCTAGTGTCGGGTACCCGTGCGTGTAGTCAGAATGTCATCAACGAATACCACAGACTATGTATGCGTATTCTGAAATATGTAAGAGCGATGTGAACAAATGCAAGCGCCACTCGTTTCATAGGTGCTAGGCTAGCCTCAGGGAAACTTGAGCAGCATTGAGTGTTAGTAGGTGCGTACACTTAGCTTTTACACGACATACGCTTAGCTTCCAAGAGGAGTACGGTGTGAGCAGTGGACGGAGAAGAGGAACCTGGCGGTAGCGTTGTGTTTGGGTTACTGACCGGAGTCAATCACTGGAGAAGTTGATCTGGCTGGTGGATCGGATGAGTGTGCCCCGGGTTGCTGCATCTGGCGGCACCCCCCTTACGTCGCGCAGCTAGCCCCTATTCTAGGGGAACTTAGCCGGTAACGGTGTGTGGTTGTTGACCAGTCAGTTGAACCAGCCCTCGCTGTGAAGCCAGTTGGTGAGACCGATCCGGTGGTTGAGTTCGTGCCAGTCGACTCGAGTATGACGCTTTGTTTCAAGTCAAGACCTGGCGGCTGAAGAGATATATGTAGGCTTCTCTTTTCTTCCTCGCGTTCGTTCGAGAGATTGTCAAATTGGTGCACACGCGAGACTCGGATGGCTCAGTACCTTTGGGCGGAATCGCTAACTGGTTCCAGTATGCTCTATATCGCAGTGGAGTTTCACTATGACGGCGATTTTCCTACGTTTGGGTTCCGGAGGCCGGAGTCTGACGCGGGTAGTTCGCTTGATGGTGTCACTTAATGGGCTGACCATTTCCAGACAGTGACCGGATCGTCACCTAGATAGCGGGACTTGCTAGGGTGTGTAACTGTGGCTAGGCTAGCTAGCTTAGGGGGTACTAGAATGTAGCGGGCAGGGAGGGCATCGTAACGTTAAACATTAGGTCTAAGGTAGGGAAGAAAGAAGACGACACGGAAGAAAAGAAGATGTACAGATGAAGAAGTAGCCAACATCGTAGCCTGTTTCACCTATTGGGCGCTGGAGGACCGCGCAGCCGCGGTTGTGTTAGTTTCAGCCCTCTCCCGACGGGGGGAGGTCCTGAGGGATGCCCACCCATGGACCGGCGCTCCCTGCTTTGACAATAACAAGGCAGCTTTCGCCGACCATGCCTGGGGCGTGAATGGCCCTGCCATAGGCTCTGTGAAAGCGGCCTTGGCAGGTGCCGGATTGCTGTGTGGTGCTACACCCCTGCGCAACACATCAGCGAAGTTTTGTTTTGCTGTGAAGGAGAATGTGCTTGTAAGCGAAAAAACGCCTTCTCGCTTCTTTAAATGAAATGTTTTCCTTTGTCTTTATGGCGTTTATATCTTTTTCTATCTTCCAGGACGGACACGCCCTGGAGTATGCAGAATGGTCTACTCCACAGTTTGCACAGCGCGGGACTGCGTCACATCCATCAGTCTGGTGATCATTCGAAGCATATTTTGCGCAAGTTTTGCGTCTGCGGCAACTCTGTGAGCCGCGGCCAAACCTTTGACAATTGAAACATTTGCGAGGGTTGGGTGTGTATGGTTTTACATTAACTTTCAAATATCCCACGTCGATTGTGTCGGGCAATGTGCTGGTGTTGAACGTAAGGATCAAGTGTATGGCGTCTATTTCCTTATTGTCCTTCCGGATTTTGATTTGGCGGACATCTATGACGTCTAGGTCGGTGAGCCCTTCGAGCATTTTTTTTCGGTGATGTGAACAAAATCATTTTCGGATATTACGGCTAGGACAGTGTTAAGTGATCGATGGGAAGTCACGGCGACAGGGATTTCCCCTATGGACGTTAGGTTGGAGAGCTAAGAGTGTTGGACATTGCCACACAGTTCGAGCAATAAATCGCGGCTGGCCTTTTTGAGAGCTTATAGCCTTTTCCTAATGTTTCTGTCAAGCACTTTGACACAAGGAAGGGAGATATCATTCTTGCCTGCTTATTTTGTTCTTCACTGTAGATCACGTGATACTTTGGAAAAGTTACTTTTCTTTTTTGAAAAAGTCTTCTGCCTCGTTCCGCCCTCTTCTGAGAGAGCGATCTGGTTTTGAAAGTGGGGGAGCCATAAAAATTAAGTTTTTGGTCATGGTGCCAACCACGAACCATGGAGCCCAACTAGGGGACGGGACAGGAACTTGCAAGGAAGGCCTGCCCACGCCAGCTATACACCTTATCTATAACCAAATATGACGCTACTCAGGGTGGTTGGTCACACAAGGATAACCCTCGCTGCCAGCAAAAAAGGAAAAACGAAGAAGTGATCAGGAGACAGGATAGCTGTGAGAAAGGGGTAGGAAAGCGAAAGATAGACGGGCGGATAGGAAAAGGCGACTGCTGATTTTCCCCGGTCGGGTCAGGCCGGAGGTGCCGTCTGCAGGAAGCTGGGGCCAAAGTGGTGTGTTGCTTCCGCTGAGGGGCTTTAAGGGTCCAAACACTCGGCCTCCGCTCACACACCAAGATTCCCTTTTCCCCACACACGGCGATGCCACGCACGGCGAAGCGCGGGATCTCGGGTCCGTGGTGATGCACTGTTCACCATCATCCATTTGCGGGGATGTCCTTGCGGATGCTCGGGAACCCGTGATGTCGCCACCCACCAACGCTTGCAAGCCGCAAACGCCCCCCTGCGGGGATGTTGCGACTTTTGGAAGAATGGAAAGGAAAGTGCACGGGACTGCCCAGTGGCTCATGCTGAGCCACAATGGCTGCCACGTGCAGATAGTAGGAGAGGTGAGATGTGAGAGCTCAGAACCAGCGCAATAAAGGATTACGGACAAGAAAGGAGGACGACTGGTTGGCGCTGGTTCTTCTGGGATCATGGCTGACCAACTAGCCCAAACACAAGTTTTGCTGATATGTGAGAGGAAAGATTGAAAGAAACGACGCGCGTTGCAACAACCGCGTCATCAGAAGCGACGACGAAGGTTTAGCAACAGATACCCCCGGGGACAAGGGACCCTTGCCACATGGCGGTAGCCTCCTGGCCTTAAGGGGATGGGAGCTAAGGGCTCTCGTGGTGCCTACCTCTTGTTGTATTGCGACTGAAGGAAGAATGAAGAGGAAAGTGCATGAGACTGCCTACTAGCTCAAGCTAAGCCACAATCGCAGCCACGTGCAGACAGTAGGAGAGTAGGGCAGATAGGAGACGAAAAATTGAGAATACGCTCGTCGCAACAACCGCGTCTTCCAAAACAACGACGACGGTTTAGCATCAGGTACACCCGGTGACAAGGTGCACCCGCAAGATTTCTCAACCCCTTACCGCACCCCAAAAAATAACTAAAACAATCACACTTTATGGCAAAGTGGACTAAGAAAGCATCAACAGTGAACTTGATGTGTTCCAAATCTGGTTTTTAACCGATTTTCATGATCGCACTCCTAAAACTGATTGGCCATTGTTCAAAAACAAAATGCACGCTCTAATTGAAAATTTTATACCTACCATCACCGTAACTGAACGCCATGAATCAGCTTGGTTCAATTCCGTGCTAAAACGCATGAATAGCAAAAAGCAAAGACTTTTCCGAAACGAAAAAGAAACCAATAACCCAAACACGTGGCAAAATTATTACCAAGCAGAAAGATCCTATAACCTACAAGTACACAAAACTAAACACTCATTTTCTTCTTCTACTCTACCCAGCTTGATTCGTACAAGCCCACGTAAATTCTGGAAGCGTATCAATCCTAACCGCATCAGAAATGCAACATTGTGTGACGATGATGATAATCCAATTGAAGGTCATGACGTTGCGGAAGTTCTGAATTTATTATTCACTTCAGTTTTCACTCACGAACCGGATAACAAATTACCCGATTTCCCTCCTTTTAACTTTCCACTTAAGTCGGACTTGAGCTTCGAGCCATATGGTATTGTCAAATCAATCGACTCTTTGAAATTAACCTCTTAAGCTGGTGTTGACAGAATTAATACTCAAGTGTTCAAAAATACAAAACATACCACTGTCGCCATATTGTCTCATATTTTTCAGCAATTCCTTTCATCAGCCATCATACTCAATGACTAGAAAGCAGGCAAGTTCATTCCAATCCCCAAAAAAGGACCTTCATCTTATCGCCATAATTATCGACCAATATCTATCATACGCATCACTTCTAAACTAATGAAACATAATTTTCTCTCAAACTATAAAATTTCTAGTATCCGTCAACTTTTTACACCGTAACCAGAGTGGCTTTCTATAAGGTTTATCTTGTCAAACACAATTAGCCCTCTTTATTAACGACCTTAGCTCTAGCATTGACCTTAACATTCCTATTGACGCCCCCTTCCTCGATTTTGAAAAAGCTTTTGACAAAGTTCCTCACAAGCGACTATTCCTAAAACTTTCGCGTCTAAATCTTAACGAACATGTTTTTAATTGGACATGCAGCTTTCTCACCAATCGGCAGCAGTTTGTTTTTGTTAATAAATGATAATCTTCTTATTCCTCTGTTATATCTGGGTTACCTCAGGGCACCGTCTTGGGCCCCCTTCTTTTTCTCATCTATATTAATGATTTGCCTGCTAACATATGTTCTAACATTCGCATATTCGCTGATGATTGCGTTATCTACCAGCCTATTACTAATAGCGATGACATTTTGCTTCTTCAGTCTGACATTCAGCACGTACTAGCTGGATTTAAGACATTTCTAATGTCCTTAAATGTGAAAAAACATCTGTGCTATCATTCCACCGACGTCATTCACAACCATCTACAAGATATCTAATCGGGAATGCCGAAATCGCTTCAGTATTAACTTACAAGTATATAGGCGTCCATTTGGCACCTGATATAATTTGGTCTTTTTATGTATCTCAGATTACTAACGAGGCAAATCGCGTCCTTCAACGAACCCTGCGACTAGCACCCCGTCAGTGAAATCCCTTGCTTACTTAACACTTATCCGTCCCAAATTAGAATATGCATGCGCGATCTGGGACCCTCATCAAAATAACCTTTCCACTACACTCGAATCTGTACAGAATCGCTCAGCTCGTTTCAGTTTCTCAGCCTATTCTTATCATGTAAGTGTAACTGAACTAAAACGCAATGCTCATCTCACTACTTTAGCGAACCGCCGAAAAATTTCCGGACTGTGTCTGTTTCATGAATTCTGTCATCATCCACATCACAACTCCATTATCAGCCCCGCACATCGCATCTCTAATCGCACAAACCACGGGAAGGCAGTCTACCCTCCCCCTGCCCGCACTTCTGCGCATCTGTCATCATTTTTCGTTCACACAACAAGGGACTGGAATAACTATCCAAACGCCATCGTTGATCAGATCGACTCATCGTCATTCAGATCATCCATAAAAGAAATGTACTGCTGAAATTCCACCCCCTCATGTAATACCACTTCAATGGGGCCTTTGAGGTACTAATAAATAAAATAAAAATTGGTGAGAGCTCCTATATATCCCATTCCCGTAGGGCCAGAAAGCCACCTAGCCTTCTGCGGTGTCTGATGTTGTTGTTGCGACTGAAGGAAGATTATAAATGAAAGTGCTGGCTTTACAGGCTCTCACACATGTGCTTGGGGGGTGTCTAGGCGTTGAGCTCTGGCCTTTAATCAGCAAGAGCGAATGACGTGGTTAGTCACGCGGCGCAACTTGTGGTAGCGAGCGGTCTGAACCGCGGTCAGCGCAGCGGTGGAACGAACGGTACCAGTGCGACAAGTCACGTGTTATGACGTCTCAGCCACACGTGCGGTGAACCAGAACTCAAATCAATGCGTCATTTGACCTTCAGCTTTGCTATCGAGAAGTGGAGCTTTTCGCCCCAAAAACTTAGCTGCGGTTCAACCCGGCTGAACCTAGCAAGACGGACGAAAGCTCTGTTAAGGTAATCACACGAAGGTAAGCACACGCCACACATTTTTTACATAGCGAATGACGCGTCACGCGATTTCCGGCAGTTGCGAGAGTGCTGTCGGCTCTGCAACGCAGCGTCACGTGATTGCATATCTGCTAGGCAAGCGAATGCACTCGGCACAATGCGCGCAGCCGCGGCAAGGCGTGGATAGTCACGTGGCATAACGTCCCAGAGAACATATTAAGGCGAAAGCCTTTCTTGGCTCAAGATTGGCGTGGACGAAAGTTGTCCGCACGAACTGTCAATCATAAGTTGTGTGGTAATTACATCAAACATGTAATAGTTGATTTAGCTGTAGTTCTGAAGAAAAGCATATGTAGAGAAATAAGCCAGAAATTGAAAAATAAAAAAGTAAAAATAAATAAAACTAAAACAGGAACAATGAAAAGAAAATAGAAATAAGCAATAAATAAAAACAAAAAAGAGGAAAAAAGATTACAGAAATAACAGAAAATGAAAAATTATTGTAGAATGAGGACAGGGAAAGGCTTGCGCATTTGCGCTCTTAGGCAGACTTTTTTCTTGCGGGAGAGTCACGGACGCCTGAACCAACCAGCCATTGCATCCTTTTTCCGCACTTCACGGGAAAAAAGGTATTGCTCCATTTTGTTTGGGGAAGCATCCATGTAAGCAATGGGGCGCTTTCTTTCGCATGTCAGGATGAAACAAACGGTTTATGTTATTTGGCCATCTGAGAAACGATGACCATCCGCGCAGATGTCAGATGCCTTTACCATGCAGTGTACCGTGCTGTGTACCGTTACCCCGTGAGTCCGCGCGTCGCCAGTGCGCTTACGCAGACCGTTTGTAGGGCGCCAAATGGCGAAAGTTAACCTGCAGCTCCGTCCGCACCTGCCGCCGCATTGGGACCAATGGGGACCATTCAAAGGTGTCCAATAGTTTACCAGTCCCACTCTTGCTCGAGCCGCTGCGAAGACGTCGAGTACCCCTATTACGCCGATAGCGCGAGAAAGACAAAATACCCAGGATTTGTCAGTCTAGTTGGCGTTTGCTGAAGTGTCTTAAGAGGGCTCTTTATGGGGCTGACTTTCGACCACAGATTTCTGAACAACCAGGCGGCGTGGATAGCAAGGAATGTGTTGGGTGGACCGCGAAAAACAGGATTTGCGCTTCTCTCGGCCGCGGTGAACTTAAAGTTCGTCAAGAAACTACGATTGAGCCTCCAAGGTAATTGCGCAATCTCGAGAAGTGAAAGTCTTTGAACGTGGCTGCAGTCATTCTAGATAAAACTAGCCATCTCTCGCAGCACAAAATGTTAAAGCCGCGCACCGGCGGCTTTGAGCAAGAACAAAGATTAAGAGCCTTCGTGGCATATAGCCTCTATTGAAGAAGAATCGATCACATACTTATCAACGAGAAAGAGGCGTGCAAAAAAAATCTCCACAGACACTTAAGACTGGTTACGAATACGAATTAGAGAGCTCTACAGCCCCGCCAGTGAAATTTTTGAACATTTGAGTGCAGTGGGGCCGTGCGGGGGCCCAAGGACCTGCTTGTCCTAAACTCCCCTCTGTCCATTAAAGTTTTCACCATCACGAACCAGCCCCTCCTGTTCGCGCCTCTGCCGCATTGCTTCCGGTTCACGTCTCCGCAACTCGACGTTGGCCGCACGCTTCAGTCGCCTTATGTCCGCGTCTCGCTGCGTACTTCAACGCCTCCATGTGGCTTCAGCCGGTTGAGACTAGCTTTCCGCGCTCTTATCGTAGCGATGATCGTCGAAGTTGCAGCCCGCCTATGCAGCCGTCGTATAGCATTTATCGCCTCCCGTGCTTTGGAGCTGGTAGCGTACCTTTGTGGGCGCCCTCGTCTCCCTCTTCACGTAGACGTGGTCGCCTCGCAGGCCACAGACATTGATGTCGTCGCCGTTCCAACGCACTGCATCCAGTGTTGTAGGCGCTACCGAAAAAATTACTAAATACGTAACTCTTTAAGGTAAAAAAAGGAACGCATTACTGCCCTATCTTAGCTACAAAAAATGTAACGCCTTAGCGTTACCGTTACAGAAAAAAAGTACCGCACCTTACTTTTTCGTTACTGCATGGCCATAAATTTTAATCAGTGCGTATTCGCTGCAAGAAATCACGATAACAATTTTATAAAGGTTATATTTCACATATACCTCTAGCCAAAACAGCGATTTTACCCGAAATTTTGATTAAACGAGAATACATTACACATATGTGCAGGAGCTCAGCTATGTTAGAGTGCCCTAAAGTTGCCTGCAGAGTTATATGTGATGGCTTCAGACACTGTGGCACATGGAGCAGCCATTTTCTGAACATGACATTAAGCACAAAATACCACTTCATGATCAATTCTAAATTTCCACAGAAAACTTCGCTGAACTCTCAGCAAATTTACAGTAATTTTGAACAATGTGATCTTACAAAATGCCGGGCATGCTACCACTCTAAGAGATTTGTGTGTGTGCAGTGGTTTGGGAAGGGAGGTAGGTGAAGGCAAGTGTGTGAATGCGTGTTCGTGCACGTGTTTCGTGCTTTATGGGTAGTCTGTCTTTTTCTTTCAGTTGGGTGCGCCGTCAAGACCAGGTTTTTCTGGCATGCACGCGAGCCGCAACAAGGGTTGTCGAGAACACCTGTGCATTTTGTTTATCTGCAACATCACTCAAGGCACTCCGCGCTTTCTCTTTAAAAGAAAAGGAGGCAGAGGGGGGCACAACTGGAACAAAAAGTAACTAGTAGCGTGACACCTCGAGTTGCCGAAAAATGTTAAAGTAAGCACGTTACCCGTTACAGTTTCGAAATGGTAACGGGTACGTTACTAAGTTACCGAAAAAACAAAGCGTTACCGGTAACGCCATTACTTGCAACGCGTTATCGCCAACACTGACTGCATTCCACACACACCGTCGGCAGTGGAGGGTGAAGGGACAGTGACGCGTGCAACCGCGAAACCCTTCACAAAGACACTTATGACTCCTACTGCGTGAGCACTGGCGCGACTAAGTCATGCAGAAAGTGGTCTGATGCTGGCACCTGCTGCTTTCTAAGCTCCGCCGCCTTCCGCCATCTGAAGTCCTATTTCGACTGCGACGCCCTCTCTAGTAATGTTTCCTCGCTCCGAAGCTGCTCCAGTCGCTTCCCTCTCCACTTCTTGCCAGCTGTATTACATAGCCGCTTTTTTGTCAAACCGCAACAGAAGAAGCGGCTGCCTCGCCGACACAACGTGCACCTTTAGCACCAAGCCAGAGAACTGGATGATTTCTATCGTGCCGACGAACACACTGCACACATGGACGCGGCAAGGCAAGCTACGTGGTCAGTGCAACCACGCCCCGATCTACCCTTATCTCAGCCGCCGCGATGTGCGCCCCCTCTCCCGCCGCAGCAGACGAGACAGCGATAGCGCTGGGCATCGCTGACTGCAGTACGCTCACAGTCCTCAGTGACTCAAAACGAGCAATCATAAACTACCTGGCAGGCTTAATCTGCATTCCCGCCGCACGCATCCTGAGCGGCAGCACTCCCGACCGAAAAACTGACCTAATCTGGGTACCCGCCCACGCGGGCAACTGTGGTACCGAAGGGACATATATTTAGTTCGGGCAACCTAAAAAGATATAAAAATAATAAGCCCCTGCCTACACCACTGACGAATAAAAGTCTGGTAAATGGGCCCGCGACTTGCCCGAGGATTAACGATCCGGCGACCGGCCCCACGGATCCAGGCGCCCTCGCTGAAGCCCCCCAAACGTTTACCGACATCAGCAATGTTCATAAAAAGACGTGACACCCTTTCGCGCCTCTCCAATCCGACCTCGACACAGCATAAGCCATCCTGCTCCGAATATTGCAGACGCACTCAATTCTCAGCCACTCAACCTGTCACTGATCACCAATAGGGAATACGACCCCACATGCCCAAATTGCAACCACGGATAGTCCGCCACTCAGGCGCACATCCTCTGCGGGTGCGAAAATATCCCTCCACCACGAGCTCTCCTGCCAGCTCCGTCTGCGGAATGCTGGGACCAACTCCTCACCCAGCCAGAGAAGACCACGCAACTTTTACTCATTTCATAGGCACAGTACGTCGACCCTACCTGCAGGCCGCACAGGACCCACCTGCTCTATTTCCCGGAACCTGTGGCAAATAAAATTGTGTCTGTTTCTTTCTCTCTCCACTTCTTGCCATCTGTAAGGCTCTCCCGTTTTTTGTGTCCAGACGCGGAAAACTATGATCTTTGAAGTAATGGCACATATAAAGCTTTCGCCTAGCTGGAACCACGGCAGCCACGACGTCATGGGCACACTTCCGCGGAGCCGTGAAAGTCGTCTGCCCGTGCCGCCGCGCGAGCCCCTCGGGCAAGCATGAGCCAGATCATTGCCTTCGCACGTATGGTTGCAATTTACCTCTGCTGCCTTTCTGTCGGGAGTCCTGGAGCCACTCGCAGTGTATTTTTCGTTACGCCTTGCTCCGAGTCGATTATTGCTAACTGCAAGAGACGACAAGCAAAGCAATCTTACTCGCGCGTAATCCAGGAAGGCGAAGAGAGACCGGAGAGACGCTGCCGACGCTGCTACTGGGGCGCTGGGTGCGACAACTGGAAGTCACAGATTGGACTTCAGCGGAGCGACCAGTCCCAGAGCGGTCCTTGTTTTGTTTTCTACTGCCTCATGTGTACGATTTGAGGGGGGAGGGGAAGAGCGTAATTTTTAATCGTCTATACCTTCGTTGTTACTGATGCTAGCCCAAAAATTCTTGCACTGAGGTGACGAAGAATGGATTGCCTATGCGTCAACGGCTTTACATAACCTCAATTAATTTACTGCGTAATCCCTTTCAAGGAAGCAGGTAAACACAGAAATTAGCTGCGAGCAGAGGGAGACAAAGTTGGCCCACTCAGAGCTGCCGTTACAGCGTCTGCTCATTGAACAAGCCTGGCAGGCAATCTTTGTCGACAGGACCCCGGACCTGGGAAGGCCACCTTAGTAGCATAGAAAGATCAATAAATTTTATTACTACTCTACTTCTGAAAATGAGTGGATTTTCTTCTCAGAAAGCCCGCCTTTTCCTGTCATGCGATAGATTTGTATCTCAGGGGCTGTCTTTTCAAGCTGGTAAAAATATATCTACGTCTATCATGCCTTGTGAACATTTCAGACCGCTGTTTTTCAACTCCACCTACAAGATCCGAACTGATATCACATAACAGCCATCAGCTGCATTCTGCATCCAGCGAAATTCTCGATCGCCGCGCATCTTATCTAAAAATTATGCTTAATTTTTGCTCCCCCTCTTATGTAGCACTTCAGTGGGGCCAGTAAGGTACTAAAATGAAATGGAATGAAAAATAAATACCATGTTTTTTGCCGAGGCCAATATTATAAATGTTTGCTAAACATTCATTACTAAGTGCAGAGCAAAAAAAAAAACAGCACGAAACATCAATTCTTTTTATCGCTAACCTTCGTTTTGTGCCTGCTGCTGGTTAACGGTATTTTGGTGCGGTAGCACTACTAGGCACATTTCCCGATTTTGGGCATACGTGCGTATAGTCGTCCACGCAGCTCTCTATAGCATTGGAGCACCACACCGGCGAGTACACTGGCATCATTTACGAGTTGCGTAGAGCTCTAAACAAGACCTTATCATATATGAGCATTCCCACAGATATTGATCGAGTAAATCATCATGTCTTTAAAAGCTATATCGGGCCCGCCAGGCAGTGGCGACCGCCATAAATGCACAACAGAGGGCGCCGTTCGAGCACTGTAGACGTGCGGACGGACGACTGTGCGTACGTATACGTCCCTGAAGCCTGCTTCGTGGCAGACGGTTCACCTGCAGGACTACCCGGTTGAGGGCAACCTGCCAGGCGTTCACCTGGGTCAAGTCCTTGAAGGTAAATGCCTTCAGGGCCTTTAAGTCGAATTCGTTTAGCACTTAATGAGCTTAAGTGCCCTCGCTAGCTTGTACTACTGCGCGATATTCCACGCTTAGCCATGCTAAACCGTCTGCTATTGATGATGATGATGATACTGGCTATCCCTTTGTATCGGGAGATCAACGGCACTAAAAACCGGATCAAGCCAAGAAGGTAACAAAAATAAAATAAAATTGTCCGTGGTTTAGCTTAGGTTAACCCAAGTCGAATTGCGAAAGCTTCGTTTCCTCGGCACATCGTCTACGCAGCGTCTCATTCCGACGCTCTCGAGAATTCAAAGCGGTCTCTTCCGCAGTTGAAGAGACACTAAGGGAGGTGTCACTTCTAGCCACGGTGGAAGAATATAATAGTCTTCTTCCACCGTGCTTCTAGCCGCATCTGCGTTACGACGCTTCTCGAGTCTTGCGGCGCGTTCTTCTGGCGTCTCTTGAGCGCGTTGTCTCTTGCTCGCTTCGTTCTGTCGTTGTTGTGTGGCTTTCGCGCTCTCCATAACGACTACAATATGCACGCCGTTTAGCTAAACGTTGTTCCCGCTCTTCATCCGTTTCTTCCGCACGCCGCCGCTTCTTAGCTGCAGCACGTCGTTGCAGCTTCACCTTATACACAACTGCAGCTTCACCTTATACACATCATCCGACATACCGTGGAGGATTCGCTGGGACGATCGCGACGAGCCGAGTTAGGGGGCCGCTTTTCCACGGCTGGCATGATGTCACTAGTGTTCCTGTATATGCTCCCGCAGGGCTCCCTGTGGGAGCATATGCAGGAACACTAGACGATGGATGGATGGATGGATACGGCTGAACCCTTTACATCGGGCGGTGGCTCAAGCCACCTAGCCATGTCACGTACAGCGAGCTCCCCTCGCGGCGCGCAGCTGCAGCATGGAGGATTCGCTGGGACGATCGCGACGAGCCGAGTTGGGGCCCCGCTTTTCCACAGCTGGTATGACGTTACACATAGCTAGTCACGCTAAAGGTCAATGGTGGATTCTCCGGGACGACGGCCAAGAGCGGAAACCTCGAGCAGTATTGCTTTCGCAATAAAATTAAAGAATAAAAACGCCTAACACACGCTCATGGCACGTTTTGGTCCCCTGAGCCTTCAAGGAGCGTGACCTTGTCGTGTGCGCCACCAATGTTCCAAACGTCGCTTGGTTCGCTCAACCAGCTTCCATTGCGGTGGCTCGTCGTGTCGGCGAAAACCGAGTGCCATCGCTAGTGCCCCGAGGCTGTTGGGGCCGCTGATCGCGTCAGGTGGCATGGGGCCTATTGAGGAATTGTCCTGTGCATCCGAAACCGACGGGTGGAGGCCTGCACATTTCAACACGATGTGCTCGATGGTTTCATCAGCGCCTCCGCAAAGTTCACACGTCGTGCTCATACCCTCCGTGTAATTTCACAGCTTTGCCTATTTCACAAATTGTACCATACCTTCCCACAGCTAAGAAATTCTGTATTACACCTGCCGCTTCGCACCTCACGCCGACTTTTCAATTCTTTAAGTTTGCAGCGCATACATGGCTCCACAAACTCATTTAATAAATCCTTTTTACCTAGCTCCATTACATTGTGGAATGACTTACCCGATTCCATAGTTACTGAAGTAGAACCTAATAAATTCAGGCACTTATTAACAGCACATTTTAAGGGCTGAGATATTTTGCCGTGTTTTTGAATGTGTATGCGTCTGTTTTTTGTTTTTTTTTTTGTTTTTTCCAAGTTGTTCTTGAGCCGCTGTGTCTTTATTAGTGTTGATGCTTGTAATGATGTTAATGTTTAACAAGAACCCTGCACTTTGTATTGATTTTTGTTGTACCATTGTATATGTAACGACTACTCCCCCCCCCCCCTTTATGTAATGCCCTAAACCAAGGGCCTTTAAGGGTAAATAAATTATAATGATGATGAAGACATTTGGTGCCCACTGTTTCCCAAGAGCAACAGCCTAAAAACTTTTTTTCTTGAACGTGCCCTGGGGCCCTATTCTCGACACGCATGGCCGCCGTTCGCCGCCATATTGTCTCTCTGATTGGCTTATTGGGCGATCACGTGCAAGTCACGAGTTTTAAATTTGTGGCGCGAAACTATCAGGCTTCGAAATAGCTTTCTGCCGTGACGTCAAAATGACGTGTACTTGAAGACTGATTTTTAGCACAGTTATATTTTGTGCCGGGTCGGTAAATTTAAATGTCTGTGGAGGAAAAACGAAGCTACAGCTGGCATGGAAGAAAACACTTGGCTCGTTTTAGCAATTTTGAGAAAAAAAAGTTCGTACTGTGAGGGTTGCTTCCTAGAATGTGATTGGCTGGAGGAATGTCACGTGATTCACGTGATACGCAAGCATAATTCAGTGAGGTCAAAATGACGTTTAGTGACGCAAAGGAAATGATGCCATTGCTGAAAAATGCCCCATTTGGCCGCCATAATTTGAGACGGCCGCAAGATGGTCGAATTATGGTGGACATAGTCCAATTATGACCACACTGATTTATACGGCTGTTAGCTCACCGTAGTTTGGTAGGCGCTTATTTGAAGTAATAAACTGTCCCGAAACATGGTTGTTTTGAATGTAGAAGCATTGAACGGCGTTGTAATGGTACCTCTTAATTAAGCAGCCTTTTAGAGCCTTAATTATCAGAGCGTAATTTTACACCCGCGTGAGGTCTCTAGCTGCGCTCCCGTTTCAAACGCTTCTCTCATGATAAGAAATTATCGGTCCGCGTGGTCGCGGTTGCTACAGCGCGGATATGGCGGCGTCCGTAGCTGCCGTTTGTTGTCACGGGCTGCGAGAAGCGAAGCATTCGTGAGTGCGCCTCAGTGTTTTCGAAGGACTGCCCGGTTCGTGAGTGTGGCTGCCTGGCCAGCGATATATGGTGTGGTGGCTGTGCAAGAAGATTTGCGGCAAGAGGCAGCGCGTGAGCACCTTGGTCTGCCTTAAACATGGTATTGTAGGTGCTCCGGCCGTTACTCTGATCCTGTGTTTCAAGGCGCGATCGGTAGCTGTGAACGTCTGGACACCAATTAGTTCAGTGTTTGCCTCTATTTACACGCTGTCGCTGACCTGATATTCTACTGCGGGAGTGATGAGAGGGTGGCACAAAGGGTTGTCTGCCGGCTGAGCAACATGCTTCCAGAATGTGTTCGGCTTGTCGGCGGGACTGTGCTCATCAGGAAATTGCCATCATCAGTGCATCATCTGTGTGCTCAATTTGTGTGCATCAGTGTCTGTGTGCATAAGGGCAGTTTCTGAAGACAGCGGTGTCAGCAAGGCAGCGTACATGTGCCAGGTACATCGTCTCGAGTATCGATGAGGTAAGGGAAACAGCAACGAAAAATTGCTGTTGACTTTCTTCAGATGGCTGCATGCAAAGTTCATATTGATGGCTGGTGGCTTTCTTCGGGTGTGTAATAACAAGTCCCTTATGTTCCTGCCCTTTTTTGGTCACATGCAAACAGCTGTGAATCTCGTGGCACATTTATTTGTAGCCTATTAAGCGAGGAAGCCTTGCGCAAATAAAAACAGCATTTCAAAATAGTCTTGTCTGTAAAGTAAAACGCACAACGAGTTTTCAGATTACTACAATATGCGGATGTGGGTGACTCGTAGGGCGTCTGCATGTCTATGGTTTTCTTTCATTGCACACAAATGCAATGGCTTGGCATCTGTATTTTGATAAATGCAGTTGCAAAAGCATTCGTGTAGTGAGATTTTAGTGCAGTTCAATATTCTGAGGTAAAGTTAACCTTGGACTTCCCCTACAATGTGCCTTGTAGCAGTTGCCTTCACTGCAACACAATAAAAACAAATATGTAATAATTATTTATACCCATAAGTCTGGCTGTAGTCAAGCTGTTTTCACAGTTTTGTTTTACTTCCTCCATCATTTTGATAGAGATGACCAATAAAATATAACTGTTACAAAAGCAGTTTATTTGAGTAGTAGTTACAGTCATACATGAAAATTTAGTTTGATAATTACAGCCCTGCAATGTCTCGTATTTGAAAGTCTTTTCTCTTGTGTGTATGAAACTTGCATTGCACTCAAGCTCACGCACTAAAGACAGTGTTGATTGCCTTCCAGGTGACATGTGTATAATGTGCCTCTTCGATGCATCACTGCTATCCTAGGAAGTCATGTGCTGAGGAATGCTGCTGCAAGGTTCAACATCATGCACCTCTCAGCTAGAGTGCTTCTCAAGCAAAGAATCATTCTTTGGAAGGGTTGCATTGGATGTCTTCACAGGTGTCAAGTGCTGTACATATGGAACAGGATTTTTTTCAAAGGCAATCACAACTTGCACTGTGCGACACATTGCATGCATCCGCACTTAGCTGCAGGACTCACTGGCATAGTTTTCACCTGTAGTCATGCTATGATCAGTCTATGTAAACATTTTTTGTGCTTCAAGTTTCATTGCACACAGCAAGAAAGCTGTTCAAGTCTGTGATTTTTGTGCTGCTCTTTAAACAGGACCAAATTTTCCTTTCAGTTTCTCACTAGAGTGTGTAATGACAGGTGTGTTTGATGTGTAGACTAGGCTTTTCTCTAATGCTGCAGTTCTTCACGTGACAGGAAGCGTAGAAGAAACTTTAATCCTACCATCTGCAAATTGGCCGGATGTGTGCTTATACACATGCTTTAACGCTACTGAACAGTTGCTAATTCTTAATGTACTGCAATGCTGTGTGCTCTCTTTATGCAGAATGTGCATGTTGGTGCTTTAGTGCAGTGAAACAGAGGAAGTCACCAAAATGTTTTTCTCCTGCCAGCAGAGCTTTGAACCAGTACTTCTCTTTGATTTCTGTTAAAAGTTTGTGCTCCATGACGTGATTACTGCTTCACTGAAATTTCTTGACATGCACGAAACATAGGGATGTGTATGCAGTCATTTATCACATCTTGCTCAGGGCGCAGTCTGATTTTGTAGGCAACTGTTCGTCCGATAGGAGGTCCCTAATGTGTCATCTGTGTGTGCTCACAGAGCAGAGCAAGCTTTGTCTCCTGACATTTCTTTGCCTCTGTGCCTGTTTTCTACTGTTGCTTTTAAATGCTATGTGTAGTGATACAGCAATCCACTAGTTTTCCTCTGAGCAAAAAGTGAGGCAACTCTTTCATGTTTGCCATCTGCCAAGCTTGTATGAATGAAAGACAAGGCAGCTGTCTGCTAGTTCGATTAGTTTCGCTGTGTAACGCCCCGCTTTTACCAACCTTTTTGCTGGCACTTTGCTTCTTGGCTGCTGCTAATGCTCTTAGGCAAATTTGACAAAAATTCCAGACAATCTGTTCAACCTATGTTTCTTTGGTAAAACTGGGGCATCAATGGATGCATTGCTATTTTTTTATTCAACACAGGAATCTACTGGATTTGGCACTTCGTGAAATGGGCATTATCAATGTGCACATATACCGCATCACACTTCTTTCACACATTGCAACTTGTCTTGTTACCGGAGAAATCTGCCTCTGTGACCCTGATGTGTGCGGGATTTTACCACTTTTGCTGTGTGGCAGCAGCAATCGGCTCATTACTGTCATTGCCATCACATGTCCTGCAGCAGTCATGAAATTTTCTTTTGTATCAAGAACAAATGTGTTTGTTGTGATACTTTGCAGAAAGGAAGTTTGTTCTACAGCTGACTTGCTCCGAAATATTGCTTGAGCTTCAAAAAAAAATTGGAAGCAAAGCAATTATTTTTTTAAAACAAGCTAATATTTCAGGAGGCTCAAATTTTGTGCAATATATCTTCCAGTGCACTCAATTTCCACTAACATATTGCAGTTTTCTCTGCCTTTGTATTACAGTTGATTTGTTTAGTCAATAAAATACACCAGTTTCACTTACATCTATCCTGATCACCAGTTTATTGTCTACTTTACCCAGTACTCAGGCCTTCCCTTGCGATTAACTGTGTCAGTGCCACCAATGTCTAATCCCACCTCTGTGTAAAATTATCTATGCATGCGTGGCTGTGCTGATGTTCGGCAAAAAAAAGATGCAAATGACTAAATGCATGAGAAAATTGCATTCAACCCTTTAGGGCACTTTGTACACAACTGCGTACATTGCAAAATAATTTTTCTCGTGGTTTGCTTTAGTTGTCACTGATTTATTCATTTCAATCCCATTTAGCATCCATCGTCCTCTAAATAGGGTGCTTTTTATGGTTGCAGCACATATTTTTCTGGCAGAATACAACAGCATAGCAACTGCTCCAGTATGTATGTTTGTAAACAATGCCTAGATCAAAAATTGGAATGCTTGTTCTGCTTTGTATTTGGCATTTCTGTTTTGGTTTTTAATGGTGCGCCAGCTGTCTTCAATTGTAATGAATTGCAGGGTTGTAGTCAAGTCTTCAGGCCACATGGTCTGCTTTTGATCCCCGAAGTGCAAAACTCAGTATTCTTGAAGCTTAAAGGGCCTTGAAAGGCTAAAATAAGGGTTTTCCTCACCTCGCAGAAGTTTATAGCATGATGGGTGCCTTGAATACTCCACTACACAGCTAAAAAGTGAACCCTGTGGCGTGAAGTCTTCACGTAGGGGTCTACATGCACCGTATCGTTGCAATTCCTACTGCTGACTTCTCCTTTTAGCTGTGTATTGTATGGTGCTGTGAGGATAATTTATTTCGTGTTGAACAATCTCCTGTGGTTTATTAATTATCATGAATACATCCTATGTGGTGCACACATTAAAAAACCTACCGGAAGCCAGTGGCTACCGTCGCTGGCTAGATTGCTTTTTGTGCATCCTGGAGACTTTTATCTTAATAGTACCCTAACCAGAACACTACCGCTGTCTGTATTGGTGCCTCCCATATGTTGTCCTGAGGGCGACATCAACATTGAATGTCTTGCCTATTTTCTGTCTAATCTTACGCTTTTGTTTTTCCTGCCATGTTCCTACCTCTATTGCTGCAATATTTGGCTGTATTAAATTCAAAAAAGCAGTTACCAATTTTATGTGTTCCCCCACTCTTCTTTGTATACTTCCGGGCCTTCAGAGTATGGAAATAAATTAATTTCCTCCTTGTCTCTAGTGCTCCTAAGTTTACTGTCATGTTTTTGTTCTCCTTCAGCTCTTCGGCTCATGGTGCCACTTAGTTGTCTCTTTAAATACTGCGTGCAAGACCAACCGGAATGCTTGGCCCCAAAACACATGTTCGGGCTTTGTGTGACATGTACTAGGCAATGAGTGTGTATACATGAACATTAATTTAAGTTTCTTGAATCATACAAATAAAGCTGCCGCGGTGGCTCAGTGGTTATGGTGGTTGGCTGCTGACCCGAAAGACGCAGGTTCAATCCCGGCCGCAGCAGTAGAGGCCCGTGTACTGTGCAATGACAGTTCATGGCAAAGAACCCGAGGGGGTCGAAATTATAGAGAGCTCTCTACTACAGCATCTCTCATAGCTTGACTCGCTTTGGGATCATAAACCCCATAAAATAAAGCAAATATCTTGCACATTGCATGTGTCTTACTGTAATATGGTGTCGTCACCGATATTTACTCTCTACCTCTATGTTCCTCCCCTGCCCCTTTGTGGAATAACAGGTGAAGGAACTTTTCCTTATCCGACCTCTCCACCTTTTCTGGCATATATCTTTCTCTCTTACTTGGAAGCTTGTTGTACTGTACTTGATCAGGCATCTAAAGGAGCTGCTTTATTTTATGGTAGGTGCATAACTGTTATTCTACAACGAAGAAACTTCAAGACGCTGCCTGACTCGTGTTGCTTGTGTGGACAGCAAGGGAGGTGAGGCGGCCTGTAAGTGCTCAAGAAAATAATTTTGCCCCACCTCACAGAATGTTTTGCTTACTTGCATCGCACTTATAGTGTAGCTGCTTCTGTGTGGTGGTCGTGAGTGTTACGCATTCACTTGAACAAGTAGAAAAAATTTATGCCTTTCTAGGAAGGGAAAAACAAGCAAAATTGCTGACAACATTTGTAATTTTGTAATATATGTGCCACTTACATCACAAAAGTGCATGCGTTCAGGCTTGCGAAGCAAAATATGAGTACATCACTGAATATTGTGAGGGTACGCTCTATTCAAATTATGTTGTGTGTGTGTGTGGGGGGGGGGGGAGTTTTCGCTTTGTTTTATGTTGTTTGTTATTAATGCAGAAAAGAATCTTTTTTCCCCGGCTTTGCACATTTAAGTTGATAATAAGGGATGCGCACTCGGTGTGTTCTCCTTGATGAGATTTACTCCGATATTCCGCGCTTTGCAGTTTCGTTTCGTGCGCGGGTGCATGCAAACATGACTAACAACAGAGTCTGGTGCAACGCGTTGCCTAAAATGTGCACATCGGCTTGCCTTGCCAAGCATGCATTTCAGCACTAAACACATCTTGGAGGCCTTCCAAGCGCACACAGATACAACTCCGCTGCACCCCGCTCTCTGTTAAAGCCGATACCTAGCGATTAAAAGCTTTAGCACCTTTGCTGACCTGACGGTAGCTGACGCGGCGCCTAGGAAACAGTGGGTTTCCGCAGAGTTTACAACGCTAAGTATGCGAGCGTTGTCCTCAGACAGGGACTGCTGGCCTGCGCGTATTTAGGCGCCGTTTCGGGCGCCTTTTCAGCACTGGCGGCACCACTCTAAAAATATAGCTCTCGTTGCTTCCTTTCCTGTCCCGGACGAGATTACTTTTCCCCCAGAAAACTGCCTTAGTTCCTGCATTCAACTGTGGCTGGTAAGCGAATGTGCGAAGCTGTCGTCGATCGTTATGAGGAGCAATGCCACAAAGGCATCATGCCGGTCAAAGCTTTCACTTTCCGCTCCCATTCGGCACGTACGCCATTACGAATACCCTGGCCCCGTTCCTGATGTTCGCCAGCTTCTCTGCGCAACAGTACGCACGCGTGTGACGCCGCTCGTGACTTGCGGGTACGCCATCAGTTCACCTCGACTGCAAAGTCGTCTAGGCTGCACCCTCGCTCGCACCGCCGCATCGAACTCGATGAATCCTTTGACAGCCGACGTGCGAGTCTTTCGCACTGAGTAGCCTAATACCCCTGTCACACGGACACTCTAAAGGCACTTTGAACTAATGCTCCTTTACGCTCCCAAAGGAGCACTACTTCAAGGGAGTTCGTCCGTGCTACACGGTCGCGGAACGACCTTCGCAAGAAGTTTTTAGCGCCCTCATCGGCGAAAAGCGTTATTTAAATTGCAAACCTCACTGCACATGTAAATACATAAATGTCACATTTTTTAGTTAATTAGTTTTATTACCGTATTATGTTAAAGCAACGCAATTTTAACTGCAATAATGACATGATTTTCCAAATACAGAGCATAACATCACAGTGCTGGCCACACTGAGCCCAACTCGCTCGTATATCTGGAACGAGAGTATGGCGTGGTGAGACTGCCACAAAACAAATGATCTTATATTTTAAAACACCACTAATCTTATGAAGTGAATTTATAAAACGAAACTTGAACGTTTCTTTCTTCAATTTATTTATGCTATAACTCGCTGGGAGAGAGAGTACTCCCTTGAAGCCTCAAAGGACGAACTCGAGCTGCCTTGTTTCGAAGCTCCTTTGAGCTAGGTGTCCTTTGGCGCGTCCGTGTGGCAGCGCGCGTTCGTCCTTAGAGTAATGGAGCATTAGTTCAAAGTACCTTTACAGTGTCCGTGTGACAGGGGTATAAGTCGGTCTGCCCATAGCTGCTGCCGGACATCCGACATGATACGCAAGAGGCCGCAACATACTTCACTCCTTCGCACTGCCCCTCGACGCGTATGCACCGAAGATTGCAACGCAGAGGCTCAGCGCAAGCTCCCGGAGCGGCGTTCTGTTCCGTACTTGGCGCCAATAGTAGCAGACGACGGTATTTATTTCTAGATCAGTTTTTACTTTTTTTTTTCTCTGCACGTAATCAGATTCTGTGGGTACGTAACCTGGCACCGCCTTGATGGTTACGTCACGCCAACGTCACAATTTGAACAAAATGGCGAAATGTCGAGAATAGGGCCCCTGCTGCACGATAGTGCTGGCGCCATCTGTGGAATGTACTAAGACTAGCGAGCATCTTGAGCTTGAAGTAAACACCTAGAGATGGCAGCACTGCTCCTTTTTATTTTATTTATTTATTTAAGCATAGTGTAAGCTTAGTTAGGCTCTTACAGGCTGTTTGTTGTTTTTCCTGGACGGCTCTGACAGGTGCCAGCACAAGGACCGCACATGTGAGTAAACTTGTTCAGTTACGGCGGTATAGGGCACTACTATGACAACTGTCAGATTTAGAATAGCTCATAAGGTCTTGTACGAGGAGGCTAAACGGTGTTTCCGCAATTTATACGACAAACTTTTACGCGCCAAAAGTGGTGTAGCCCAGGAGCAACAACGGGCATATGCGGAGGCATGATCACATGTAGGGAGATATCGTTTGTGGGAGTTTTTGGTGTGCTGAAGGTAAAGCAAAGAAATAGCAGAATGTTCATTCTACCAAATAGGATACGCGTTCCTCATAAGGTCATATTTTGTGCGATGTCAAATAAAAAAGAAGTGGCTTACTGATGAAGAAATTCAGGAGCTTATCTTTCTTCCGGACGGTAAATTGTCCGACGCTGACTTCGACAGCGACCCGGATGACCCCGACTATGATCCGAGAGATGCTCGAAAATTGATTGATACCTGTCCACTAGAAATAGTGACCAATCTTCGTGACAAAGGGCCATGCGTAGAGGATGACGAAGGAATGTCAGGCGATAATGTTGAAGCTTTGCCGGGTACTTCTCGTGCCCACTCGGTGGCTCCGCGCAAGAAAAAGAAAGAAAAAGTTCGCAGAACATGGAGGAAAGAAGACCTTTCCGTTGATGACACTGACTGGAAGAGGGAGCTGCCCTCTCCGCCCGACGAGGTGCTAAGCCCTTATGAATACTTTCGTTCGTTTTTTGATGAAGATATGGTAGACATATTGCGCTATCAATGAAATCTGTATTTTACCCAGAAGAAAGGCACCTGTGCAAACATCACCGAGGAGGAAATGAAGTATCTTTCCATATTGTTGATTTCAGGGACAGTCACAGTACCTCATTACCGGATGTTTTGGCAGCGCGGCACAAGATTTGCGCCTGTGGCGGACCTCATGTCGAGGAATCGCTTCGAGGCCATACATCAGTGCCTACACATGAATGACAATTTGCAGGCAGTACCACGGGACTCCGAGGGCCACGACCGCCTTTTCAAGGTGTGCACTTGTGGACCGACTGAAGAAGAACATGAAGGTTGTGGCTCCAGAGGAGCGGCAAAGCATTGACAAACAAATTATTCCATTCAAGGGGAGGTCACCCCTAAAGCAGTACGTGAAATCCAAGCCTCACAAGTGGGGTTATAAAGTTTTCACGAGGGCAGATTCTTCCGGCATGATGCACGACTTCATCATCTATGAAGGTAAAGGCACTGCGCACGACCATGGGTTCGGCATCTCCGGCGACATAGTCATTGATCTGGTGAAAGATCTTCCAGAGCACAAAAGCCATAAGTTATATTTTTTGATAACTGGTTTACCAGCTTGCACCTTGTGGAGGAACTGAGTTGCAAAGGATTCCTGTGTGTTGGCACCTTCAGGGCCGACAGGACAGAGTAGTGCTCACTGGCTTTTGATGCAGCTCTCAAGGCGCAAGGAAAAGGCTCCGTGGATTTTCGCTTGGATGAGGAGTCTAATATTGGAATCATCAAATGGTTCGATAACAGCTCCGCCCACCTTGTGTCCACCTATGCTGGCTTCCAACTAAGCGACATTAGTAAGCGTTGGAACAGCAAGGAAAAGCACATTGTCGATGTTCCACGCCCTTTTGCCGTAAGGGAGTATAATGCCTTCATGGGAGGTGTTGATCTCGCTGACATGCTCATTGAGTTGTATCGCACGGACCACAAGTCCAAAAGATGGTACATGCGGATATTTTTTTGGATGATTGATGTTTCAGTTGTCAATGGGTGACTGCTGTACAAACGTCACGGTGCTCAGCTGTCCGTCCAAAGAAAGTTGTCACTCCTGAACTTTCGAGCTGAAATGGCCCAGACCCTTGCACTCGTGAAGTCAAAGCCATTGAAAAGAAGATCAGGTGCCGCCACTGAGCTTGGAATTCTGCCTGCAAAACAGATGATCCATTGTCCAGTAACACCAAGGCCCACAGTGGACATGAGGTATGATGGCATGAATCACTGGCCTCAGTATGGTGAAAAGAAGAACCGGTGTAAGTACTGCAAATCCGGCTACACTTTTCTATACTCTGCAAAGTGTAACATGCACCTATGTCTCCTTCCAAGCCGCAAGTGCTTCAAGGCATTCCATGTGAAGTAGGACCACAGATGCCCAATATTGCTCTGGAGCAACACCTCATTATGCAGCCATGAATAAACATGATTTTTTTCTGACAGCAAAATTCGCATATTTTGTCCGTCCTATATGCATGCTAAAGTTTCTGTGATGTTCCATATTGAAATAAAGCTTTGGGCATCAAAGGGTTAAGGTGACAGCCTTTAATGGCTCATAATATCGTCCGTTCGCAGAGGGTGTCACACGTTTATCTCGGGAAGAAAAAAAAAGAAAAAAAGGTTGCTTCAGATAGAGGAGGAAAAAATAAACCTAGAAGCCAAATAAGCTATTAGAAACTTTGACGTGGGCTGCATTTCAGCCACAGCTGCACGAGTGTCGGCCGGTAGTCCACCACCGGCAGAACAGGTAGCGCTTATTTCGACACCCGCGCACCAAGGGTTGAGGGGAAACGAGAAAGCGCACGTAGTGGCCCAGGATTAGCTACCTTCCGGAATCCCAGTGGCGTCTTGTGCACAAACCTGTCCCCCTTGCGCGATGAGGAGCTCCTACAGTTCGATGACGATCTTAATACGTATCAGCAAATCCTAAATCATTACAATTTAGGCAGAGCGCTACTTCCAAAAGCAAGTAAGCAGCCAACCAAAAACGAAGAGGTTGCATGGCGCAAGCTACAAACCGGAGTATTCCCTAACCCTCAGCTTTACAGCAGGTGACATCCGAAGATTTTCAGCCTCAGGTGCAAACGTTGCGAGGGCATAGTGGACATGATGATCCATATGATGTGGATATGTCCGAGTTTTGGACAACTTGATACAATGGATGAGTCCTAGGAGGCACTGCTTCACAACGAGGACGAAACTAAACAATGTGAAGTTATCCGTCTCGCCATTGCCGCTGCTGAGATCCAAGAGATCCCAGTCGACGGCTGAGGGCGAGGACATGGCTTGGGACCGAGTAGCGCCTCGTATGCCGATCAACCTTTTGACGCGTGAAAATAAATGTTATTTCTCTCTCTCTCTCTAGAAGCCAAGTTTGATGACTGTAGAATAATTAGTTAATTCATTATAGGCAAAAATGTCAAAATTGCGTCGAAATAGCACGGACGTCGATATATCCAAGAGAACGGTGTGACGCCACATCCACTGGAAGTCGTCACGGCATAGTGAATAGTCGGGAAACGTATTTGTGTCAAATTAGATGAAAGATGTGTAATTAAGCATAATTAATACTCAAGATCTCCGAAAGATGTATAACTTGGGTATCGATATAGCCACGGGAATGGTGTGATGTCACATCCACCAAATGTCGTCACGGAATATTGAAGATTGTCACAGAATGGTCGGCTTTCGCCTCTCAGCACTTTATTTGCCAAAGTGTCCCGTAATTTTTTTGTCTTTCCTAAAATGTCCTGTGAATGTTCTCACAGCTTTGGCCGCTATTTTTCGTCTTCGTAAGTTATGTTGACTATAAATACCTTTAGCATAGCGCTTACTGCTACCGCGTACTTCGGGCCGCCACTGCCGACGTGCAAATTGAGCTGAGAAAGCTAGATGGCGCCACAGTCATGTCAACACCGTACTAGCCTGCCTCTTCGGGACCAATCGGCACGTGTGCAGCGCAGTGGGCGGTAAGTGGTAGCAGTACGCGCTATGCTAAAAAAATGTCAAATATTTGGTACCGTCATTTCTGCCGATACCGCTGTTCTGCCAAAAAAAGAACCTGCTTCTTCCTTCCCGCACTAAACTGTACTGTGAAAGCAATGACACCCGTGGGATGAAGCCAGAGAGTGTATGAGGTGAAAAGATTTATCAGGCTCTTTTTCTCAACAGCAGGAATTCGATCTCAGTCCACACAAAGAAGTATGTTGGGCTGTTCACTCTGAGAAAATAACCGTCAGCTGAACCTGATGAACTATAAAAAGGCGCACATTGGAGCTATGCCAACATGCTTTCTGATCTTTTTTTCCCGGGTTGTTTATTGTCCAGAAATAATTTTGCTGCTCTTCTGTGCTGGCTAGATGAATGTACGTGTCTTCCAACACTGAGGATCTGCTTCATGCAGTGATGCATGAGCTTTTGCTGTTGCAATTTTTTTGTAGCTGCAAACATCCTCGAAGGACCAGTCTGTTTCTATTGTGCTACCTTTAGTTTTTATTTAAAAAACATGTTTGTGCACAAGATAAATATTAGGCAAAGGCACGAATTGTCATGATTCTTCGGAAACAGCATCTTAAAACTTACACTACCTACAAAATTAAAGCCGGCGTTTACCAGAATAAAGAGGCAGTCAGGAGACCAGGGTTTCTGCTCATGCCAAGCATTTAGCAGTTTTCGTCCTGAAGAGAAGGTACTTCTTTTCTAGCCAATGAAAAGGATGACAGGTATTCACTTCAAGGCAAACTCCCTTCCTTGTTGTTCATGCTACTGCTGGACGAATGATGGGTCATTGTGGCAAAACTTCGTTGCTCGAGAGAGAATTGCTATTGGAGATAGTGACCTTTTAGCGAGCAACATATCACTCGTGGATACTAATAACGTCGAAACGTGGGATTGTTAGCTCAGATTTCCGATTTTCAGCATATCCCAGTCAAAAAAGAGAATAGTTTCTGTTGTCACAAAAATTTTCTGCAGCATTTTTGCCAAGAAAATAGTAATAAAACAAAATTTTTGTATCAACAACATAATTTTGTGTATTTACTACAGAACATTACTAGAGAAAAAAGTATAGTACTGCAGAAAAACGCTACGACATCACAAGAAGCTGTTGTTAGGACACAATTCAAAAATATTTTATCGTATTTTGTATACTTATTTATTTAACCTCACTCTCCACGAACAGCATTGGGTGTGAGGGCATATCAAAGTTAAGGAATATAGAGAAAAATAAACCATAGTAATGGTATAACGGATGCGGTGCAAGGCAAATACACGAAAGGAACACAAAAATTGATAAAAAACGAAGTTAAAATAACATTAAACAGGAAAATATAAAATGAAAACAAAAAGAGTGAAATGTGAATATGACACGGTTTTGTCATTTTTTTCGTCTGGGATCAACAGCTTGTGTCCATTACGTTCTTCGTCAGCTGTCTGTTGCGAAAGGTTTTGTAAGTGCACTTGTCTTTCCAGGCGAATTAACTTGGTTCATGAATAATTCATATTTAACATGTTTTATCGGTACTTAGTATATTGGAACAAGATAAAGCCAACGATTAATACGGCTCTGAACGCATTGCCTTTATCATATTGCCGCAATCTGTGTGCAAGTGTCGTTTTGAAACAATAGGAGTGATGTTTAATGATGCATAAATTGTCAGTCATCCCAGCTACAACTTTTCACAGGAACACTATGGCATCGTTAAGCCTGGGCTGCAGGCTGGACCTGAGGAAGATCGCCCTGCATGCCCCCAACACGGAGTACGATCCGAAGCGCACCCCGGCACTTGTCATGCGCATTAGGGAGCCCAGGGCCGTGCCTCTTGTCTTCGGATCTGGAAAAATATTGTGCAGCGGAGCCAAAGAGTGAGATGAAATCGTGATTCATGCATGCAGTGATATCTTTATGTGGCACGCCCATTGAAATCACATCGTTGGTGGCGTCTTTCTTTTCACACGTACCCCTGAACACAACTGCTCCACACCATGTCTGGTTACTGTTCATATCTACTCTAACGCTCTCTACAAAGACAATTCCCCAGAGATTACGCCTACACTATTGCTGGTCAAGTAGCATAACGACGACTCTGTCCCCACACCCTTCCCCGCACAGTGTTACTCAACGCTAGGGATGGTAGGAGCATTTCGCACCAACCTAGATGTTGAAAATCGCATTACCGGCTGGGTAAACTTTCAGTGAATTTTCTTCTATCTTATGCTTTTTGCAATGCTGTTGGGTGAGGTGCCCGAGCGCATCTGTTGAAAAAACAGTGTATAGTGCGGAGCGTAGACTCGATTATTGATTGCTGGCACTAGAGAACCGCTATGGATTCAATGTATTGACTTCGATTGATGTACATCCGGTGATATTTCATGTCTCTAATGATTTCAAGTTATGGTTTAAGGCATGGACTCAAACAATAAAATTATCTGTGAGAGAACAGCACCATCGGTAATTTTTTTCACCTCTTTATTGCCTAGGACCAGCCAAAAATGAAGGATGTTGAATGGCGCATTTCATAGAGCAGAAACTCTCGACGTGTAGCTTAATGGACCTGTAACTTCAATAATCTAATAGCCGAGAATCAAAAACCAATATTCTTTGGTATTCGGTTTTGCGGGATGCACACGTGCACCACTGCTGTCATTCTAACAGCAATGAGCTTTTGATGGCACGAACGCTTTCATGAGCCACTTATCTTTTCCATCAAGGAAAAAAAGTAAAATATTCTACGTTTCCAAACATCTGGTGGGGCCAGATCTTGAATTGGCTGGTCACTGTGCAGGGCAGTATTTGCACTAGGAGGCACAGGGTTGCTTTGATCAAGACAGAGGCATGTAGTCAGGACATCAAGATTCTCAGGACAGATGTCTGGACTTTTGGATCCTTTGGCCATTTGTCATACTTGGCTACATAACATGCAATTTGATGTTAAACCAGGAAAATCCGTATGTTGATAATGGAGCTTTATTTTAGCGCTCTGGGTGCACACAAATCTGGCAGATTCCAGATTTTTATGTTGCTTTACACCGAAACTGTCTCCGCTGGTTGCCCACTTGTCATTGTGCGCAACACTTACACCGAAACTGTCTCCGCTGGTTGCCCACTTGTCATTGTGCGCAACACTGGTGGCTTGCGTTGGAAGCCAGGTACTTCGTAGTGTGGGGAGCATCACGCAAACTTTCATTTGCGGCATTTAATTTCCTGTGCTCTAAATACATGCACTGTAAAAGGAGTTGACTTCCAGGCTTGCACCGGAATCTTTCTGTGGGATCTCTGCGCTTGTTCCAGGGACACATTATGCAGCCTACACATCTGGCCGCGAAGTGATATGGAGTGTCAAGGAAGCTAAGCAGGCACCCGCACTCTCCTTGTCGCAGAGCTTTCGAGTGACCATTTTTTTCATTGCATAAAGAATATAGTACTCAGCAACTCTCATGACAGTGTGATGCACCTTTTTTGTTTGTTTTGAGGGCAGTGTAGCATCCTTCATATCACAGCGAGGAGGATTTCAGGGAAACTTGTGAATAAAGTAAATAATATTCCTTAAAGGTGTGAGCTTGGTAGCCTGTCTTCAACCATTTTTATGCTGACAAGTTTTCGCAGCGTAATACTTAGTCCGGAAAACAAAAGAATCGTCAAAAGGACGACAAAATAGTTTGCAGTTTTGACGCATCCACAAAATTTTGTTTTGTAGTATTTTTCGGTACTGCTGTACTTTTTCTATAGTGATTTTCTGAAGTCTGCAGTTATAGTAATTTTCTGTAGTAAATGTGGAAAATTTTGTTCTCATTACAAACATTTCTGCCGTTACTAACGGTGTTTGAGCAAAAACATTACAACAAATTTCATCTGATGACAAAACTTTTTCTGTTGTCTCTTTCAACTTCTGATACCACACGATATCTTACTGGAGTGCAGTATGTTTCTGGGCCTCATCATATGTTTTTCCCGATTGAACTGCACATGCTTATTGAAAACTGGAATGGTGGACAGGCAGTGTCATTCAATTGTTTTGACGAATATGCATCTTAGAAAGAAAAAGCGGTTTTACAATCTCGTGTATAATTAAAGTCTCCTTATTTTGGTGCCACCGTTTCCTACCATTGCGACTGTTTGTGAGGAATTGAAAAAATACAGACTAATCAGCTTTCTGTCCATTGCCTACAAGGTATTTGCTAAGGTAATCGCAAATAGAATCAGGAGAATCTTACACTTCAGTCAACCAAATGATCAGGCAGGATTTTGTAAAGCATACTCGACAATCGGCCATACTCACACTATACGTCAGGTGATGGAGAAATGCTCAGAATATAACCAACCCCTATATGTAGCGTTCATTGATTATGAGACAGCATTTGACTCAGTGGAAACCACAGCAGGCATTGTGAAATGAGGGCGTAGAAGAGCCTTATGTGAAAATACTGGAATATACCTATAACAACTGCACACCTGCTATAGTCCTTCATAAAGTGAGCAATAAAATTCTAGCAAGGAAGGATGTCAGGCCGGGAGACACGACCTCGCCAAGGCTATTCACCATGTGTTTACAGGAAGTGGTCCGAGGCCTATATAGAGAACTGTTGGGGATGAGAGTTAATGGACAATACCTGACTAATTTGCAATTGGCCGATGGCATTACCTTCCGTAGTCACTCAGGAGATGAGCTGCATTGCATGATCAATGAGTTACACGGGCATAGCAGAACGGTGGGTCTAAAAATTAATATGCAGAAAACCAAAGTAATGTTCAACAGTCTCTCAAGAGAACAGCAGTTCACAATTGGTAGCGAGGTGCTGGAACTGTTAAAGGAGTATGTCTACTTAGGACAGGTTCTCTCAGATCATGAATGGCAGTTTACCGATATCCCTCAAGAGAAAAGCGTACAGCAGCTGTATCTTACTGGTACTCACGTACGGGGCAGAAACATGGAGGCTAATGAAAAAGGTTCAGCTTAAGTTAAGGACAAGGCAGCGAGCCATGGAAAGAAAATGATGGGTGTAACATTAAGAGACCAGAAGTGGGCAGAGTGGGTGAGGGAACAAACGCGGGTTGATGACTTCCTAGTCGAAATCGAGAGGAATAAATGGGCTTGGCCAGGGCATGTAATGTGAAGGCAAGATAACCACTGGTCCTTAAGGGTAATGGAGTGGTTTCCAAGGTAAGGCAAGCGTAGCAGGGGCGGCAGAAAGTTCGGTGGGCGGATGATATTAAGAAATTTGCAGGCATAGGGTGGGCGCAGCTGGCAAAGAAGAGGGTTTATTGGAGAGACATGGGAGAGGCCTCTTTGCCCTGCAGTGGGCATAGTCATGATGACGATGATGAATGTTTTGAGTTGGAAGAGAAAGGAATTGGCATTCTTGAAGCATGAGGAGAAAAATTATTTGTTATTTGTTTTGCAGTGATGATCGGAGACTGAAGCACTGGCATGGAATAGTTGTTTATTGCATGCTAATATGTGCAATTAACATAAGCCAAATACGTAAATTTATGCCTTTTGCTTTGCAGTGAAATGAAGGCCAAACTTGCTTCAAGGAAGTTTGCCCGAATCATACAGAAACTGGGCTTTGACGTAAGGACATTTTCTTTACAAGAAGTAGGATAATGGGCTTACTAATATCTAACTAAACTACAGTTGTACCCGCGCCTCTAAAAAAATTCACCATCAGAAAATACGCTAGAGGAAAATGTGCGGTCTGGGAACCTACTTTGTGTAGAGAAACTGCTACACACAAGACACAGCGCTTTCTTATTCTTTCTTATTCTAGTTAAGAAACTAGAATAAGAATGGGGTGGAGCGTACTTGGCTGATTCTCTCAGGTCAGCAATGGCAGCTCATCAATATCCTTCAGAGAAGAGCATATAATAGCTGCGTCTTACCAGTACTTACCTGTGGGGCGTAAACATATAGGCTGACGGAAAGGAGTCATCTTAAGGACAACCCAGTAAGCTGTGCAAAGAAAAATGATAAGTGTAACATTAAGAGACAGGAACAGGGCAGAGTAGGTCAGAGATCAAACAAGGGCTAGACATGATAGTCGAAATAAAGATAGAAGAAATGGTCTTCGGAGGGCATGTAATGTGAAGGCAAGATAACCAATTTTTCTTGAGGGTAACAGACTGGATTCCAAGAGAAGCAAGCGTAGCAGGGGGCGGCAGAAGGTTAGATGGGTGAATGAGATTTCTTAATTTGCGGAGGTGGGGTGGGCGCAGCTGGTTCAGGACAATATATTAGTGTAGACAGAGAAACAAGAAAGAAAAATAATGTTGCTCAGCCTGCATGTAAGGCACAACGGGCTGAAGATTCAGCACAGGGTGAATTGGAGATATATGAGAGAGGCCTTTGTACTGTAGTGGGTGCACTCATGATGATCTAACCTCCCTCCGCTAAAGGCCTGCAGCCCTTTGCAGATAAAGGTTTATAGACAGGTGAGCACACGTGGCCATTGGAGCATGAGTAGGCAGTGTATGTATAGTAATATAGGAATAGACTGCTCTGTGTTGAAAGAGTAAGAGCAGTGATAGACCCTGGTAATGAGAGTCTAATAAATTTGATCTGATATTGTCTCCAGTGCAGGCTGGCAAGCAACAAACACGACACACCTAATTGCCTTCTAGCGCAACTTGTCGTATAGAGCTTGTTTGCATGGGTACCGAAGGGTGATGAGCACAGTCCGCGGTTGAAGGGACGCTGAGGTGAACTCCGGGCAATTATTAGTTCAAGTATCAATTGATTCCTTGGCTCTTTCTGGGTATGTCGACACTTTCTCGGCATCAAAAAACACTTCAATTGCGGGAAAAATTGGTTGTGAGAATCTTCCCGATGGTCGATTCAAACTCTTGATGTCCTTACCGAAAAGGGTGGGTTGCCATCGTTTTCAAGTGAATGAGCCATGTGGCGCAGCCCCCGGGATCCGCGCCCAAAATTTGGGTGTACGAAATTGGCCGCTGATGGGGAGACCTCTGTTTAATTTTTTGCCTTTTTGCTACCTTATAGATACTCCGTGCCCTGTTAGAGTGGCCTTTTAATGATCAGAACTAGACCATATTCTTAACAGGGCAGCTTTCAATTTGTCCTCGGTGCGCCTTTAATTGGATTATAGTGTGGTGTGTAAACCTGACAGGCCTCTACAAGAAATAACCAGGCGTGCATTATGCCAGCCATGACACTTTTTTTTTTTCGAGCGGTGCGGCTAGCAGTAGCAAATAAAGGTGCGATACCACGGTTGCATTTTCCTTCAAGGAAAACGCCATGGGCACGTAAAGGTACAGTCTTGGTCAAAAGTCTTGAGGCAGCAGCGTTCAGCTGTAGCTCCGTTCAAAACATAAATCAAGCAGGAAGCTTCTCTATCGCAAGAAGGAACCTTCTGCTAGCATTTCAAGGTCATTCGGTCTTTAAGAGTGCTGTAATGGCTCTGCTATGCGGCTGAAACGAAAAGCCTTTGGCCTTAAGACTTTTGACCGAGACTGTACCTTTAGCATAGCGCGTACCGCTACCGCTTAATATACCACGCCCTTCCACTGCACAGGCGCTGATTGGTCTCGAAGCGATAGGTTTCAGGGCTCTATGAGAGCGTGGTGCATCTGCTGTCCTCAGGGCTGCATGTGCGTATGCGCATTGGCACTTCGCAATAAGCGCTACGCTATGCTAAAGGTACACGCTACGTTAAAGGTATCTCAGTATTCCGTTTCACAACCAGTTATACACATAGCTTGTGCGGGCTCCCGCTCATAGCATTTTGGTCGGCGGTGGCGCTGGTAGCGTCCGTTTTAAGGCGAAAGACTTTCTTGGCTCATGAGTGGCGTGGACAGATGTTGTAGACAGAAGCAGTAACGGAAGTTGTCGACGGAAGTTTTCGCAAAAACTGTCACTCTTAAGTTGTGTTTTAAATGAAATAAATGTGCAAAAGTTGATTAAGCAACAGTTCTCAAGTAACGCATATGTAATGAAATAAAAATAAATAAAATGTAAAAACAAGAAAATATGAAAACAAAAATAGAGAAAAAATAGAGAAAAACGCTTAAGCTTCATCTTTAACAGTGGGATGCGACACTGTGTTGCAGCGTTGCCAAGGGCCATTCCACAGAATGCCATCGGCCCATTCGGCACGACGCCTTGCCCGTTGAACAATTTAAGGAGGTGAAATGACGCCTGTCTCACTCGGTGGAGACACAAACCGTGCCACAAGGGAAGGAATATTTCCGACGGGCGGTGCCCACTACTACAACAACTACTACTACGACGCCGACGGCATTTCGACCGAATGAGCTGCATACGCTGTCGCGTAAAACAGAAAATGAAAAATGAAAGTAGAATGAGGACAGGGAAAGGCTTTCGCATTTGCGCTCTTAAGCAGACCTGAGTGCAATCCTGTAATTGTTTAACTCCGGACAAACTTCAGCTTGAGTTTCACCGTCATTTAAAGTATGAGAGAACTGTGGCTGTACCGCTTTGTATTTGGCTGGTGACCGGCAATCTATGCTTGTTGACAACATTGCAGGCACATTTCCTCAACTTCAAGATTGTGAATATTGTGGCATCCTGTGACGTTGGATTTATGATTCGTCTTGAAGGCCTCCTCCTGGCGAGAAGAGGGCTCGCGAGGTACGATTTTTTGCTTTCTATTACCTTGTCCTAAAATGCCAGCCATGAAATCTATGAAAAGTACAGCATCTTATTGCAGTGAGCAGCTTTTTAGGTGCTGTGTGTGTTGATTGTGTGCATGTTGTTAATTTTATTCCGTTAAAACCTTTTTAGAAAGAATTCTTGATGCAAATATTTTGGAGCAGCACCTAACAATCAGATCCATTTCAGTGGAGTGCAGCAAGCAGTTGTCAGTTCCTTATACGTCTCTGAGATGTCTCCAACCAAAACTTTTTTTTCTTAAACGCAGAGGTATTTCGTGTTCATGGATAGTCCAGTGTAGAAAAATTAGGAAGACACTTAAACTGCGCATTTAAGGGTATGACGCGACAGCTTTAACAGTGGTTTCTGTTTACACACAGTTACTGTTCTTTGTTCACATTCACACATTTATCACAGATAACGCAGTTTCCCTATTGTCTTTGAGCTCTTCCACACTGCATTGTGTGCATATATTCTTACTTTAATTCGTATCTAAGCAAGTTTCACGTCTCTAGTTTGTTCCACTAATTACCATATTAAAAAGGTTCAAATTAAGTCACCACTACCACACATCACCCTTCGCTGTATCTCAGGCAAATGGACAGTCCAACGTGACAGAGTCCGTAGCGTGGCTAGCGACCCAAGGGCCGTGTTTTCAAAAACTGAATGAAATTTTGCACTTTTACTTTGCATTAAAATCAAGTACCTCTAATTTACATTACAAGTACTGTTTTCACTTATTTTCAATCCTGACATACACCCCTGATGTGAGTTTTCTGCAAAGGGAGCCTTAGTGCTATCATGTTAAAAACTCAGAGGATGGTTATGACTGTTGTAACGCATATGGTCGAAAGTTGTCGCTGAGAGATTGCTGTCTGGAAGCTGCAACAAGAACATCGGCTGCTGAGGCACAAGCACGGCAGAGAGGTTCTCAAGCCACAACCAGTCCCATGTCGAGGAGCTGTACCCGAGCAGGTTGTCCTGAATCTATTTCGTGAATGCCTCATTGGAGCCTCGTTATTGACTGCTGCCTTGGCTTGCTGGTTCCGTCACCTCGCTTCTGACTCTGTCGGTGGGCTGAAAATCTTAGCCCAAGAGTTCACTCACGAACTCCTCGATCTGGTCAATGAATCATTGGAAACATGGGTGCTGCAGTCCTGGAAGGTGGTGAAAATAATATTACTCTTAAAAGATTCAATGAAAGATTTTCATATTGATAATATTCGTAGAATAGCTATAACATCCAATTTGGTAAAGCTCATAGAAATACTTCTGCATAGTCGCCTATCAAAACATGTTTCGGAAATCACCGCATTGAGCTCTGCCCAGAATGGCTTTCATTGCGGATGCTCAATATAGTCTGCCCATGTCAATTTAGAGAGCATAATCCGTCTTGCTATGCGCAACAACGAAGTATAAGCGTTATTGACGCTTAACATTGCTAAAGCATACGGCAGTGTTGAACATTCTATGCTTCTCACCAAATTATCATTGATACACCCGCCATTCTACATGTATGCGTGGATCTAGGAATTTTTAACAGGACGGCAGTTCCTTTGCACTGACGGCTGCTTCAACTCAGACACCTATGCCCAGACCAGAGGTGTGCCACAAAGTTCTGTGCACTTATTTTCTATATGATGATGTGCTAGAGTCCTGTACACCCTGACGTTAGTTTATGTTTACGCAGACGACACAGCTTTCTTTGTGTCTGCAACAGACATTCATGCCCTATATCTTTCTCCCCAGGCTTATCTCAGTGCACTTGAGGTTTGGCTGGATAACATTAATTTGGTATTAAATGTGCACAAAAGTTGCGTGCTAGTTTTTCAATTTTCAGTCCAACATGCCTTTATATATCTTGTTACACTATCACTCGAACAACATACCACAGGTGGAACCTTTGATGTAGCTAGGCATTGCTTATGATGCTAATATGGAATGGCGGCCCCACATCAAGACTAACGTTGAGAAAGGTGAGCATGCACTCTGTAGGCTACTATGAACAAGTAATAAGAATTTGGCCTTGTAGTAATGGCCAACGGTGTGGAAAAGTGATCTCCCTTTCTTCTCTTCTTTTTCTGTCTCTCCCTCCGTTCCCCTTTCCACATGTAGGGTAGCATACTGGGCGTCGCCTTGTTAACCTCCCTGCCACTCCATTCATCATTCTCTCCCTCTCACTCTCTTGGCATGTGCCGGGACACGCTTCTTTCTACAAATGCATCTACTTTGGAATTTGGCGGCATACTCTTTTCTAGCTCTCCTAACTATAAGCTTCATCCGTTACTGCTGTCAGAAAGGCGCGCACTGCGCCTCTGCCTAGGTCGCCCTCAGTTTCCACCGCAGTTCTGTACCTGGAAGCTCGTGTTCCCGACCTTAACTCCTGTTTTCACCTTTTAGCAGTCAGAATTTTTTTGTAGGCATTTGAGTCTGCTCCTGGTATGGCTACACCTATTTTTGTCCCCCACCCAGCTCTCTTTCGCACTCACCATTGGCCAAGCTTCAGCCTCCCTCACGTTGTTTTTACTCAGAACCTAGTATCGAACATTGGTGTGGATCTGAAATTTGTACGTAGAGTTGTTTGCGCAATGTCCCCTGTGGATATTGGTTTTGGTTTTATTTTCCCACCTAATGCGAAGCATCTGTCTGCCAGGGCACTAACTGGTGCCCACTCTGATCACCTTGAAAATTTTCCACGTCACACTGGGATTGCTACAGATGCGTCTAGGGCTGGCCAGAAGGCAGTGGTTGGTATTTTGAAAATCTTTTTTCTTTTTGAGCTTTTCAGTTCGAGTCCCGGATTATGCGCCCATATTTTTAGTGGAGTTTATGGCTCTTGGGCTGGCTGCTTTGAAAATTCTCTCCAATGTTTCCCAGGTGATATTCGTCTCAGATTGTCTCTCTGTTTTGTTGGCACTGGTGTCCACAAGAAACACTCTTTTTAGCCGCTCACAAGGTCTTCTATTCCGTGATGTGTGAAAGAGGTGCGCTTCGTTTGGATTCCAGGTCACTGCGATATATTTCAAAATGATGCAGCAGAATTCTTGGCAAACTCAGCCCTGAATGCACCTGTTGCCTGTAGCATCCCTAATCTCATTCTGTTCGGAATGTCTCATATTCAGAGTTTTCAGTATATAGAAGCCACGTGCAACGATCCCTTGCTCTTTACCGCTGACTGCCTACATCTCATGTACCCGTGGAAGGCTCGTGCGTGTAAATCCCGGCAGTGTGAGGTAGCGATGACTCTCATGCAGTGCAGGATCCCCCGCTTAAATCTTTACTTATGTAGATGCGGGCTCAGTCTCCCACAAACCTTTGCATGACTTGTGGGGAAGTAGAAATATTGGAACAATTCCTACCATCTTGCCGGAGGTTCACGCATCAGAGAAGGACCCATCAAGAAATTCCCATTACAAAGTTGGGATTTACTTTGTCGGTCCCGCTTTTGCACTCCTTCGGTGCGAGAGCCGAAGGTTTTGCATTGCATCAAGTTTTCTGATACCTCCACAATTACTTAAAGCTTCTGTTAGATTCCCTTGCTAATTGTATGCAAAATTTAATCATTTAAAAATCTTTCAGTAATTTTAATGTACTAAATTCTGTGATCTTGTTTCCCATTTTTTAATTTCCACTTTAATTAACCTCTGACTTATTACCCAAGGAACAACCAATAGCTTGGCACCAGTTTACCTTCTTCTCTTGGCCCTCTTTACTGAACCCTGGCCTAACCCCCGTCGTGGGTATGTGCTACGTAACTAGAGCAACAATAACAGCAGAGTCATCGTGCCTTAGTTGCATTTGTTTTTTCTTCTGCTACCAGAGATTTTGAGTCTTCATTGTTACGTCGCTTTCCTGCCATCTGCATGGGATGTGCATAAGGCTGGATTGTTTTAGTGGGCTAGGCATTTTCAGTCTGGATCTCAAGTTTGCCAGATCCCTAATTAGAGGCACTGAAGATCTTGCTTTCTCTCATTTCAGCAAGGATCGTCAGAGACACTGCAGCAAGGTAGCGTGTGGTCGTGTTGGTTGGTTGGCCTCAAATAAAGATTGCAGATACTCACTACGGGGGAGTGGCGAAGACACAGTCGATGAATTGCTGGGAATAGGGGTGTTTAGAGGGGAAAATAGAAGTAGTAATAGGGCATAGGCTGACAGATTGGATGTCGAAATGACAGGGGACCTGTTAACTAGGAGATTGAAGACGGGACAATAACTTTTTGTGCATGTTGGATGTTGTTGTTGTTAGCCTTTCAAAAGATGGCACATACCTTCACTGGGGGATCGGCCAAGAATCAGGAGGCAGAGGTTACTATTCACCTGTACTCAATAAAGGCAAAAGAAGAGCACGTAGGAAAGCAACACTGGTGAATTCTGCCTCAAGAAGGGCATAGCCTGAGCAGGGATAAGAGTTTGGAATAAAAAAGATAGTGGTATTAAAAAAGAATAAGTAAGTCAAACTGTAATGCACGGAAAAGAAAATATTGTAACACTTGCCATGGCAGTCGATGAGACTAGCAAGAAATTTTGAACAGCGGCACAAACAGATTTGTGGCTGAAAACACGTATGGTGGTGCCAAATGGTAGCTAGAGCGGGCTTCTCAAACTAAGGCCAATATGCTGCAAGGGCTCCTCCAGCAACCTTCTTCTCAGAGAGGTGAAACGGCGACAATAGAGCCAAAAATGAAGATTCAGGCTCGTGGCAAAATGCACAGAGAGATAGCGCCAAACCAAACCTGTGTGGATAGAAATTTAGAGTAGAGATACGGCAGCGCGGTCTCGTCACTGATACTTAAGCTGCCAAGAATGGCAAACTTTCGTGCTCCAACAGTACCTCAGGTGCTGATAATCCGCCGATGCTAAAAGTGCTGTGTCTTGTGCGCTTAATAACGCACGTCGCCAAAACCCAGATGCTGTGATATAGGCTGTAGCCAGGAGGATAGGCAACACAGAGCCACTTAGGGAAGCCTTGCGAGGTCATCAGGTATCTCATTTACTGTCACACTGCTGTGACTGGAAACCCATAATAAATGAACAAGGCTCAAATGTGAAGGAAGCAGGTTTAACGTGTTTTAAGTGGGAGCGTCAACATGTGCTGCGAGGAACGAACACAAAGGTAAAGAATAGGTAATGACTGCTACTGTCGTAATTAGGGGTCTAGCTTCCATAGAACAAGTACTACTGCCATAACCTGCTTGAAAAATAGGAGTGAAACCTGGAAGGCGCAGAGAAGAGGACCAGTGTCAATGCAAATAGAATATTCCCACACCTGCCTTTTCATTGCATTGCGAGGCATCGCTTGCTATTGCAATATTTGTAGGTAGGGTCCTTTAATGATATAGTTGACCATTTAGAATACCGAGTGGTAAATGTTTTGCATTTTTGGGGGAAATGTCATCGAAAACTCAATCTGGACAGAGGGCCAACTGCTTAATGCAGGAAGGATGTTATCAATTTTCACGTCTAAACGCTCAAGTAGTCTTTGCACAAACACAACCTGTGGGGTATGAAAACAAAACCTGCGGGCACCAGAAAAAGAGGTCGGCTGGCAACAGGAATTGCTCTGCGAACGGTAGCAGTGTGATTCATAGAATCCTATGTAAGTCTGCACAGTTAGAAAGTGAAGTCTAGATAAGAGAGGAGGAATGCAGACTTCAAGGTGCACCACATTGGTAGCCACAAATTTGTGGGGGCCAAGGCACATTCGAAGCGCTTCCCCCTCAGAAAGACGAGAGGACGAAGTTTGTATGTAGCTGAGCCTGAAAACAACACAGATCTGAACTCTGAAATGGACCTGATGTATAATATGCAAATCATTATTAGCGCATCTGCGCATGCTATGCTGGTGACAGCACAATCTGGGGAACATGCCCGTGGTACAAGCCCCTTTCACTGCGACATGGTCAATGTGGGGCCATCAGGCGAGTTTCTCATCATAAATGCCTCCTAGATATTTTAGGGATTGAACCTGAGGTATTGGCTGTAATTGACATGTAAGAGAGACCACTACAGGATCCTGTAGAGGGAAAACAAAGACTGTGCACTTGTTAACATTTAACTTCAGGTGCAAGCTGCTCAACCATGCTCATGAGTGCTCAAATATGATTACAACTGATCATAGAGGGAATTTATATCAGGTGCAGCCACAAAAAACGCAACATCTTCTGCATGGACGCAAGTGTGAACATGGCGATGGAGAGTAATGGAAGCCGAATATTAAACAGCACTGGAGATAGGACAGCTCCTTGTGGTACACCTGTCGTTTGTTTGTACTTTGAATGAACACCATTATGGACATAACAGAATTTACTGTTATAGAGAAATGCAGATCACCAAGCTACTAAATAATCTGGAAACTGAAGAGACTGTAAAGTATGTGTTAGGATGGAGTGTTCTACGCTGTCATAAGTTTTGGAGACTGCTAGTTTAATAAAAGCAGCGTTCCTTGAGATATTAACAACTTTCTTCCACTGTTGTTGATTTTAAGGATGTCATGTTCGTTCAGAAAAAAGGAATCTGTATTTTGGCAAGCGTACCACCAGTATTGTGCCAGATATTTATAGCAAAGTTTGACAACACATTGCAAGGCGTTCTTTTTGAGAAACGTGTGAGCAGAATTTTTAGACATGTTGATGATTTCCTGATTCTATTGAATCTTTTGCCCAGTGCCTCATTGCACATGGATGAAAACCAGATTTTGACAGCTTCTAAAGCTTGCTCGAGTGCCCTTAGTTTTACATATGAACTACCCACTAACCACTGGATTAGATTATTAGAACTTCGAATAACATTTCGTGATGATGGCCATGTTTGCTGGTGCTTCATGCCTAGAACTAAGAAGTCCTTATTACCGTACTCGTTAGCTCACTCCAAGATTGTCAAGAGAGGGATTGCTATGATCTGCTTTCGTAATGCATTGCAAAAGAGTTGCCACCACAGCGTGAAGGCAGGCGTCGATAACCAGTTTGAACGCTTGGAGGCGGCAGGTTTTCGGAAAGAGCTCTTGAGGGCAGTGTCAGAAATGCTGTTGCAAAAGATCAAGGTTAAAGACGTTAAAAGGTGGACCGAATGACAGTTGAAAAAAGAAATATTGAAGTCATGCCTTATGTGCATAAAGTATCCCATAGCATCAAAAAGGTCGCTGGAAAGCAGGGCATTAATGTTGTGTTTTCTGCACCCTGCAAGCTCTCACGCCGGTTCTCACGTGTTGGATGTGGCAGAACTTATCATCCGGTCTGTTCAACGCAGCATGAAAACCGCTACGTCACCTGTGCCACAGGTGTGGTATACAGAATTCCGCTGGCCTGCGAAAAAGTATACATTGGCCAAACAGGCCGGTAAAAGATTGAGAGAGCACCACAACACTCTTCTACTGACGGCACTAACTTGCCTCGACATTGCCTGGAATTGGGCTGCTACACGCTGTTTTCAAATGTTAGTATTGTTGCCAGAGGCAAGGGAAAAGTTGAGCGCGAAATTCTCGAAGCGTTCCTCATTAGTATGCGAGGGGATGATTGCATCAGAAATCCTTCTTTCTACCTTATACAGAAGGAACTGAGCTTCCTTTCGCAACGGAGCTGGATCACAGCTTATCTTTAGATGTAGATTGTTTGACTGAGCTGGGCAAGCTTTGCCACCTTTTCCTGTGAGACTGTTTCATTCAATAAAGCGCAGTTACTAGTCCATTCGTCGTGTGTGTGCCTCGTCTCTTCGCTGTGTTCGGTCTTCTGAGTGGTTTTTTTCCAGAGCATTTTGTTAAGTGCATCAACATTTTGATCAGTGCATCATCATTTTGTTCGATGCATCAGGAGGATCTGCCTCATTTTTTATTCAAACAAGGATTTGTGCTCAGATTTTCGAGGCTTAACCTCTTGCTTTGCTCTCACAGTTTCTTTTTTTGAAGTAGAACCTATGTTTGAACTTTCCATTACTGCAAACTTTGGCTCATTTAAGAAAAGAAACTCGTTTCATCATTATAACGTCTCCAGGAATGCAGTGAAGCACCTTCAAGATTTCAGGATGCTGCAATAGAGAATTTTGGCCCTTAGAGTTTTAGCTCACAGAGGAAGTGCTATCGTATGTACTTGCCAACTTAACACAGTTTATTTTCCCAGAAAGTTTCTTGAAATTTGGTAGCAGGGGGCGGCAGAAGGTTATTGGGCAGATGAGATTAAGAACTTTGCAGGCATAGTGTGTGCGCAGCTGGCAAAGGACAGGGTTAATTGGAGAGACATGGGAGAAGCATTTGCCCTGCAGTGGGTGTAGTCAGGCTGATGATGATGATTATGGCATTCTTTAAATGTGGGTTAAATTTTCTTAATTGTTTCAAGCTGTGGAAAACGCTACAAAAGCTGGCTGATTTCAGGAATAACTACTTCATCCATTGCACGAAGCACGGTTTCCGCACTTGAGAGCGTAGCCAACAACCAGCAAAACTAACTCGCGCAGTGATGGATAATGCTGTCCAAACAAAACACAACTAGAGTTCACTTTAGCATGACTCGAAATATTCATTGTGAAGCCTGATGGCTACAAGTTTCCACAATCATTACTGTGGCAGACCGAACAGATGAACCCTCCATAACCAAGTGCATCGCCCATATATTCTCAGATTCCTCGTGGAACATTCTTACAGGTTGTTTGTCGTGCAGGGTGAGTTACTGTAGACATGATTCAACAGAAGGCGCTTTGTGGTACTGAGTAGTTGTTTGGACGTTCATGGATGGATGGATGGATAAGTCTGAACCATTTAAATTGGGCGGTGGCTCAAGCCACCTATCCATGACTTATGAAATTTTACGCTTGTCTTGATTTTAGCCACCAATCAGATAACCTTTGCTTGGTTACTTCTACCCGTTTAAAATATACTTTCTCTTCTCTGTCCTTAGACCTCAATGCCTTGGATAAATAAGCCCCGCTGATCTCCACTGTAGGGTGAAGCCCTTTACAGAAAAGTACCAAGTGTTCAGCTGTTTCCTTCTCTTCGCACGCAACACACAACGTGTCTATCTCGTGGTACCTGACTATATGTCTTAGTCCGCAAAACTCGCGTCCTGGCCTCAAACAACAAAGAGCTTCCCTTACAATTATAATAGGTATTTTCTTTGGCAACTTCCTGCTTAATGATCCTGTATGTTCTAAGTGCCGATTTCGTCAGCATTCCTGTTTTCCACAGAGCTCTCTGTTTCTTTAACCTTTTTATTAACTGATAATTGCTGATTTGCCCCCCTAGTGCTGTCCATATATTTGCTTGCCAATTTTCTAGTTGGCTTTCTCCATTTCGTGTCAACATTCCTTATGTGCAGGTATCTGAAAACTTTCCTAGCCCACTGCTTTTCCCCCACTTTTCTCAATCACTCCTCAAATGCTATCTTACTGCTAGCTTCTCTGCTCTCAAACAACGCCCATCTCATATCACTCTGTATTCCCTGATTTGGTGTGTTGCCATGTGCTCCCAAAGCTAGCCTTCCGACGCTGCATTGTTTGACTTCTAACCTTGCTTGAACATGTGGTCTCATGCACAGAACCGCATTACCGAAAGTCCGGCTAGGAACCATCAGCCCTTTCCAGATCCCTCTTACCACTTCATACCTATTGTAATTCCACAGTGCCCTATTTTTTCATGTCAGCTGCATTCCTAGTAGCTTTATTCATTACATATTTTTTATGCTCTGTCAGATACTCAGCACTGTTATTTATCCACACCCAAAGATACTTGTACTCATCCACTACTTCTAGCGTGAACTCTTTTATTATATACTCGACGCCCTCATCATTAAATATCATGACTGCAGATTTTTCCTTACTAAACTTGAAACCTATTCTATCTCCCTGTGTACCGCTTATGTCTATCAACTTCTGCAAATCATCCTTGCTGTCAGCCAATAGCACTATGTCTTCCGCGTATATTAGTCCCGGTAATGACTATTTAATTAATTCCCCTTCCTTTAAAAAAGAAAGGTTGAAGCCTAGTCCGCTCTTCACTAGCTTGGTGTCTAACCCTTGCAGGTACAACATGAACAACAAAGGAGACAGAGGACATCCTTGCCTAAGCCCCGCTGTATCTCTATAGGCCCTGATACATTTTTCCCCATTTTATATGCACTCTGTTACCTTCATATATATCTTTTAAAAGATTAATTACTCAATCTTCCTCATCCAATGCACCCAGTATGTCCCACAAATACTCTTGAATAACGTCGTAGGCTCCCCTAATATCCAGAAATGCTAGCCATAGGGGCCTGTGTTTCTTTTCAGCAATCTCTATACACTGCGTCATTGAAAACACATTTTCCTCCAATTCCTTTGTTTCCGGAACCCATTTTGTAGCTCCCCTAGCACCCCCTCATTCTTCCCCCAAGCCTGCAGTCTCTCCTTTCTAATCTGCATCACCACTCTGTAAACCACAGATGTCACTGTTATGGGACGATAGTTCTTTAGTCAGCTTTGTCCCCCTTTCTCTTATACATGATGTTCATTCTACTTAATTGCCATTCATCGGGGACTTTGCCATCCACTATCATTTTATTCACTGCCTGTATTAATGTTTGCTTGGCTTTTGGTCCTTGCTTCTTTATTAACAGAATCAGAATACCGTCTCCTCCTGTTGATGTGCCACTAGGAACCTTTTTCTGTGCCCTTTCCCACTCTCTTTGCTCAAGTGAAGCAATTGCAGTAACTGGTTTATTCTGCTTTGATAAATTATGTGCAACATTTCTTAAAATTTTTCTGTCATCCTTGTTCCTATGGGTTTCATTGGTTCATCCCCTTCTAGTCAAATACCCTGATCTGTAACAATAAACATTTGCTCTAGTCTAGTCTTGTTATTCATTGCATTTATATGTTTCCAGAAATTTTGAGCTGCTTTTCTATCCTTTTTATTTACTTTTGACATCCATTGGGCACCCTTTCTTCTAATTTTCTCATTAATCATATAGGATGCTTGCATTCTAAACTTTATGAAGGTATCCCATTTTTTTTGTCTACTTCAACTTCTGGTTCCCCTCTCTTGGAATATGTGTTCCCTGAACGTTTCCTGGCGTTTCTATATCGCCCTCTTGACCTCCTCATCACACCGACCCTTGGGTTTGCGCCTTTTCCATTTTTGCTTTACTCGCACTTTAGCTAGCTCTAGCTCAATTAATCGAGTTCATTTAGTATAAGTCCATTCTGTTTAATTATCCTCAAAAATTACTTTCTCAATTTATTTGGCTGCTGCTTCCACTTGCTTTTCTGAATAAAAATTACCCTCTGATGGATCATGTCGCTTCAGTCCTACATTGGTTTCTCTTCTGAAACTTAACTTGATACGTTTGTAATCACTGCCTAGACTTTTGGAACCATGTTCATCTATGCTCATTACGTGTAATCTATAATACATCATCTGTGACATCAGTGCATAATCTATCGTCGAGTGCAAACTCCCTGCCTCCCATGTTATGAGCCCTTCACACTTCTCAGTATTGTTCCATAAAACAAAATCATGCATGCCACACACATCCAGCAGCATGCTTCCTGTCGAATCCGTGTACCCATCCAGGTCTTCTGTATATGCATTCATGTCGCCTAATATAATTATATCGCCCTGTCCTTCTAGCTCATCAATGTCACTTGCAATACATTCTAACATTTTCCTGTTTTCCTCTTTTGCATTAGCTCCTGTCCACAGGTATACAAACCCAAGGAGTGTTTGCTCCCCTGCCACATTTACTTTTAGCCATAAATGTTCCTTGCATCCCAGATTAACCCTTTGAAAATTCATACTTTTATGAATGAATGCCCTAATTCCACCACCCCTTTCTGGTGCCCTCTGTTCTATTGCAATATTCCCATGCATAGTCTGGGTTACAGGGTGGTTGCTCCATGTCTCCTAAGATGTGTTTCCACTAAACCATATACCACTATTTCCTCCCATTTCAGTCTATTCCTGCCACCTTGCATGTTAATGAAACATATCTGAATTAACTTGGCCCTGGCACTTCTGTCTATTTCTTCTCCTATGGTTCCATTGTCCCTTCGATCTTGGTTCTTCCTTCTCTACACTGGTTCCCTCAGAGCTCTGGGTCCCCCAAAAAAAGCTGTTGCCTGGCGACCTATCCTACCACCCACCCTTTTTCCAGTGGCACCACCGTAGTGAATGCCATCCTGTGCAAAAGGGTGGGGCCTGACCTCGTACACTTCCCTGTTAACTTCCATTACCCCGTATGTTAGTCGTCAACTCATTAACCTAATTACACGGTTAGCCTCAACGATCCTCCTTTCCGTTTCGCTAGCCTCCCTCTGGACTTCTGGGATTGTGCATATGGCCACATGCAGACCCTCAGAGGCCTCTTAGGCTACGTATCCCCACTTCTAACTGCTTCTCGATATTCTGGCTCCTCCCTTTCAGGATATCATTGAGACCAGCATGGATAACGGCAAGGGGTTCGCCATCCATGTTGCCCCATCACCTCCTAGGCTTTGGCCATTGCGTCTACCATGCACTTCCCTGATGGGGCCTCGACCTGCACCCGCCTGTCCGCCTTCACTGTCGTCAAAATACCTTCCTCAACCCTCGCTACGCTTGAGTCACCGACTACCAGAATCCTCCTGCGCTCTTACCGTTCGCTTCCTAACTGCGACAGTTGCCCTCCGGATCGCACTAGCTGTCTCCCGCCACTGTACGCTATTGTCGCGAGTCTCCATGCCCATTTTTACCTCTCTGTCTTCCCCACTCAAAGCCTGCTGTGCTACAGCACTGTAGGATCGGCGAGCCTCGTCCCCCACCTGACACTGCTCCAAACCGGAGTACCCTGCCGACCGCGACCTGAGTGCTTCTACCTGCTCTTCTAGCTTGGCCCGCTTTTCCCGTTCCTCTTTCAGCTCGTCCACAATTCGCTCCAACAGGTCGGCATTAGCCTCCTCCCTCTTAAGCGACTCGGCAACCTGAGTTTCTAGCTTAATCCGTTCTTCTCGTTCTACCTTCAGGTCCCTTTGGAGTTCTTTAATCCTAGCTGCCCATTCCCCTTTCAACGTCCAAATGGCCTCCTCAAAACACTTATGTATGTATCTTGCACGCTCAAAAATGTATTATCAACATTACCTAGTGAAGAAGCTGGTACCACCGTCAATGCGATTTTAACCCGATGGCATTAAGGAGGCCGTGTCCAGAAAAGCCTGTGTTAACGCTAACGTCGCATAACATTAGCGAGAAATCCATCAATAATGCTCACAGAAGGAACCAAGGTAGGCCGCCTAGGTGGAGCGGTGCGGTCTTATCGCAACGTCCACCGGATTGTGAGCAAACTGCCACCATTTCAGGTAGCAGTTAAATTAATGATTGCTTGCGAGAGGTTGCTCGAACCGGTGGCAGCACCTGTCATCACAGGTCAGTGGCGCATCGCTTAACCACGTAAAATATATGGCTATGCACAGCTCAGTGTCTAGTTGCGCAACAAGTGTAATATTTTTGGTGACAGGTGTTTACATCATTGTTTCCATGATTCGTCCTATTGCCTTGTATTTTGCTGAGTTCTATATCCTACGAATCGCCTTATTACACAGCAAATCGTTGCTCCTTTCTCTTCCTGCTCAAGCGCTGTGCAGTTACTGCATGTATATGGCGGGATAAGAAGTGACCCAGCAAAGTGAGTTATTCGTCTGTCCGAAATTACGTGGTTCCTTGCACACGCACTCCAGAAAGAGAGAGAGTTTTCATTTGAACTAGACAAGAAAACAAATGTGACTAATTATTCGGAGATATACTGGTGGATTTGCCAAACGAGCATGCGGTTTGATGATATTAGCCTAGGTTGACCGAATTCTTGTTGTATTTCAGCTAGCGCGCAAGATGTGGTGGAGGTGGATATGCTTTTGTTTGTACTGAAACAACTGGTGGATTTGCCGAACAAGCATGCGGTTTGATGGTGTTAGCCGAGGTTGACCGATTTCTTGTATTTCAGTTAGCGCACAAGATGTGGCGGAGATGGATATGGTTTTGTTTGTACTGAAACCAGCCATTCAAAATTCTTGTTTCCATTGTGTTTCACCCAATTGGCAGTGAAAGAGCCTCCGGGTGGTTAGATGATCGGATTGCTTTGTTGTGCCGAAATATTCATTCTTCTCTAAATAACTATTTTTATTGCACTAAATCACCGCAACACTTTCATAAGAATAAGGGAATGGAAAGCGATGTTGGTTTTGCATTTTCGTCATATTTTCATCAAGATAGAAAAATCGGCCACAGTGCTTAGCGTTTGTATGTTTTTGGCGCGGTGGTGGGAAGACTGCGGTGATTGTGATTAGCGTCGAGGTAGCGGGTGCTGCACTATTGATCGCACGATTAAATTTTGCTCGTGTCAGAAACGATTTCTTCATGAGGTTTGTTTTTCCATAGAATCATGTCGGTCAGACTGGGCGCTAAGTAACATAAGGTTGTCAAACATTGTGGTTGACTGTGGCTGTGCCCGGCTCTTCAAATACACTTAAATTTTAGCACCGGGACTGCGTAACCAGGATCATTTTCGAAGAACTCGGCATACTCAGGAATGGTTAGACGGGGGGATGAGGAGGGGTGAGTTTTTTTGCAGACAGGGCAGGGGCTTTTTAGAGGCTGAGTAAAGTTGTTTTTGTAGGTGCTGTGCGCAAGTGTTTCATTGGTTCCAACAACGCTCTCGGAGCGCATAGAAGTGAGGATTTTCAATGATATTGTGCTTGGTATTGAAATCTGTCTCGTGTTTGGGGCGGTTCAGCAATAGAGTGCGCTTTATCTTTTCAGTTACGAGCCTGAACTTTCTCCGGGACTGACCTACCGCCCAGAGCACCCCCGCGTCACTCTTCTGATATTTGCCTCTGGCAAAATAGTGTTCACAGGTGAAACCTCCGACAATTCGTGCCTTGCCGGGAAGGGGTCATCTACTCTCTACCTCTGTCATGTGGCAAATGTTTGGCCGATGTGTTAACGAAAAATTAAAGGAGCACCAATATAATGTCTCTCGTGTCGCTATCACAGGCCACGTAGCAAAACATTGCAGAAACTCCAAAGACAACGAAGATGACGATGACGAGGAAGACAACGACGACTCAAAAACTTGTTTTCCCCTTTACAAGGAATGCTCTGTATTAGGTAAGAACCGCGACTCGCTAACTAGGGAAATAATTTAAGCCCACCTGATAGCTAGGACTTCAGATCAGTGTATCAGCACTCCCTCTGTAGCCTTGTCGGATAAGGAAACCCGCTACCTTGATTGTGAATGAAAACTCGTGCCTGCTGTAGGGGTGATATTTTGCACTGATGACTCTTGTTGTTGACACGTGCCTGATGAACTGGCGATGTTTGATATCACGCAAGTCAAGCGTGCTTGTATTCTTTTCCCGGCCACCAGGCCAGTATTTATACTGGCTGGCAGCCAATAAACGTTTTAGTTGTGAGTCAGCGCTGTGTGTTGTGTCTCCTCTTCTTTGTCCCGTCTGTCGCGCTGTTATGGATCATCGTCAGCACCAACTCGCCCAACAACTGGTATTGTCATCATTCACATACCTTTCTGCCAAATAATTCTAAGGCATCACTTAGTTGAGCGTTTTAGTGGCCAGGAGGCAGCTGGGCGAGGGGCTCCTGTTCAAAAAAAAAGATATAACTCTCAAGGTGGAGGAATTCTACAGCATGAACGACAGTGGCAAGTATTGTACTTAAGCTGAATGAGAGCTACAATCTGAAGGTTGTGCATTCTTTCATTCATGCATGAGGTAGTCGAAAAGCTCCACAAAGACGTGGAATCAGCAATGTGTAAGGCAAAAACTCAGTACACACAAGTGATAGGCGATGTGTCATCACGGTAGTGCAGTCGAGCCTTCTGGCAGTTGACGCAGCTCCCACGCAGAGGCACACAAGCCGAAGAAACCTGAAGGCAATGAAACGAAAACAGCTGTATGCAGAGTACTTTGAACATTAAAGTACAAGTGTTCAGAACTGAGTCCGACAGCATTACGGCTTCATCAGAAGGGGCCCTCTCGGTAACGATGGATGAAGACCTTTTCAATGCTTTGCTCTCTCGGCTCCCCTCTTTCGGGCTTGCTTTATGCCCGTGGCAGCATGACAGCATGATTTCTTGCATCGGCTGGAATTTCTGACAAAAGGATGCTCCGGCACAGCACCAGCCATTCTGTGTTTGCGGCAGGACTCGCGCCCGCTGGGAGGGCAACTGAGAGGGGAGGGCGCATTTCCGCGACGGCTTCATGGCGGTTGGCGCCTGGACCGGGCATGTGGGTGACACCTGTAGGGCAGAGAGGAGAGTTTGTGCTTCGTCGGTGAGCACGGTGCCGGGCTTTAATAGGCAGCCAAAGGAGGGAGCTTTCTGGAATTGGCCTGGGTTTGGAGAGGGGAAGAAGCTAATAAGAATAACATTTATGAGTTAAGGGTCAGAGCAAATGCAGTGGACAGCACAATGGTACTGCAGAAGAGGTATTCCTCTTTAACCAGGGACGAGGGCCTTTTCAAGCCAAAAATTATATTGCAAATATCATTACGGAGCGGGGAAAAGAAGTAAGCGCTGGGGTAGTTAGGGTAGTGGTAAGCGCTCAGAAAGGAGGGCAAATTATGCATTTTAGAAACTGCAAGTTATGAGACCGTTAGATACGTACATGGAACTTAACTGACGAAAGAAATCTGTAAACGTGAAGCAACTGAGTGAGAAAGTTAAATGTAAAGAGAAGCTGGCATGCTCTATGTGCCGTATGTAGCATAAAAGCTGTCAAGTTGAGGCTATAGGCAGTAAAAAAAATCAAATATATCAAAAATTGACAAACAGGGCAAGGCTATTATATGTTTCAGAGAATAAAAATGGCCGAGGAACTCTAAAGAGATCTTTTCAGTACCCGAAATAATAAGGATGACATGACATAAGCAGTGGTACAGATGAACTGTACATTCCGCTGGTAGCGAAAGAGCAAGTAAGCAAAGCCTTACAAGAAATGAAACGTAGGAAAGCGGCTGCTGAGGATCAGGTAACTGCAGATACGTTGAAGGGTAGCGAGGAGGTTGTGCTAGAAGAACTAGCCACTCTGTATAGGCAGTGTCCCACGACCTGGAGCGTATCGAGATCCTGGAAGAAAGCTCACATTAACAGTGGAAAGAGACGTCAAGGACGTTGTAAATTACAGACCGATCAGCTTACTGAACGCTGCCTACGAGGTATTTACTAGGGTAACTGCTTAGAGAACTATGGGAACATTACTCATCAGTAAACGCAAGTACAGGCTATTCGTCAGCTGATCACGCTGACACTATGAGTCCGGTGTTGGATGAGGGATTCAGAGTCGCTCTAGGCGGAACCACAGGTCAGAAACGACGCTTGCTCCGAACACTGCCAGGACAGGGCTGCCGACGAGTTAAAGGAGTTGGATGATGGGAGGAACGTTACGAGAGGGTTTATTTACATTTATTTACTAGATAGAGATCAGAATGAACAGCTCTCCGAAGAGAGGATCTCAAGGTAGGATCATAATGGAGGACCCCAAAATAGAGCATGATGGAGCATCCAGAAGGAGCACACAAGGGGAGCATGATTCACTGCTCTCGCCATCCAGCTTTTATATAGTTCTCCGTCCCTAGATTCCCCAGGCTGAGGACGTCTCCGCCAGGGTGGGAGTGGCCTAAAACGTATTATCGCGTACAAACAGGCTCCACCGCACACAGAGACGCCCTCGTCGGGTGTCGAGTCAGGCAGAGAGGAGAATGCCCGCGGGTCCACTCCGACTGCTGAGGGGATGACCTCGTAGCTAGCCGAAAGATCCCATGCACCGCCAACACCCGTTCTTTAGATGTCAGCCCTCGCGCCAGGCAAGATCGCACAGCCGGGTCAAGAAGCCGGAAGGAGTCGCTTCGTCATTTGCCATGCCTGCGAAGATTAGCGCACGGCGACCTCCAGCTCGCTGCCGTATCCGCACGCTGAACGTCTTTTACCAGGAATGAGGCCACATTAGTTCCCTCAGCTTAGTCACGGGCATTTGGGAACAATAGTTGCCGCTGGTTCGCTGTGGTGGCGCCTCCGTTTCGCTTACTTGGTTCCCGGAATCCACCCGGGCGAGGCTCTCCGGTACTCGGGTCGGGAACGTGGGAGCGATTCTTATCGCCTGGCTCAGAACCATCGCGAAGTAGCTTAGTGTTGGTTTCCAACAGGTGAACCTTGCCGACGACGCCGCTAATACAGACTGGCGGACGCCCGAATGGAACCATACCTCCGCGGCCCAGAAAGTCTCGACTGGCCAGCGTTTTCAACCTCTGGGGATGAAGAGATGGGCTTGCGTCCACGTTGATTTCCTAGCTTGCAATGTCAACTTCAAAAGCAAAACGAAAGCACCAAACCACTAACAAAGGAAAGCATTGACAGGACGTTCCAAACAACAAAGCACTGCCCCACGCGCTAGCGCCCGGAATTCACTCAAGACCTACCAGGGTTCCTTCTAATGCCAAACAAAATCCTGGTCGACAATAATGATTCGTAAATTTTGCCCGAATCTAGGCTCAAAGCGAGCGTCCCCGTCACATCTGAGGTCGCCAAGGACAGACTGCCACGTTGTACGATAAGCGGTGGTGTGTCAAAGCCAATAAATTTTGAATAGAAACTTCATCCCTTATCCATCAAAGATCTGATCCCCCTAAACCACCCGAATATCGAAAGTCTTTAAAATTTGGCCCACACTCAGTTTAATGTACGGCGCTTTTCTCAAAGAAGCTTGATCGCTCGAGACTGAGAATCAATAATCCAGTTCAACTCACAAAGTTGCGACTGCGCATCACAGACCTTACTCACTCTCGTACTAGCGAGATACTTCCCTTAAACTCATTGTGTCAATGTGACACCTCGTCGCCGTCATCTATACACAAAGCTGCTACAGCTGTTCTCCACAAAATTCTGCAGCCAATATTCATTTGGGTAATCTTCGTATGCCCCAATGGGCTAACTAACCAGGCGCCGCTAAACACAAGTACGCAAATACGCACAAATACACCTACTTTTATTGCCTCCGCAACGCAATAGCCATACTTCCGTCACTGTAGAAACAAGCCTTGGTACCGCAACCAAGTTTAACACGTCTGGATCTATTTAAGATACAAAAGCAAACCTGTTCGAAAATTTCAAACACAAAGGAACTTGCTAGCACTCAGCGGTTCCACCGCAAGCAGTTGATCGCCTACTCGGGAACTATCCTCACTGCATTCTTGCGAGTGTCCTTATCATTTGGCAGCACGGAAATTTCTAACTCAATTACACGATAGCCGTTGTCGAACTTATATGAAAAAAAACGACCATATTCGATCAACCCTAATCGTTAGCCTAAAATAAAGTAGCCTTTCCCTCCCCGATTTCACGCACCCCCCCCCCCCCCCCACCAAAAAAAAGAAAAAGAGGAATAAAAAAACGGCTACTTCGAATGGCTACATGGGAATGAGGGCTGACTGACTTTCCCTGGTTTGAAAGGATCAGTCTTTCAGACGCGCCCGCCGGGGTCGCGCTCTGACTGATTGTACTGCTTTCAACTCGTGACAAACGGCAACTAAAAACCGCTATTCTTGACCGTCCCTGTCATCTCTACCGCCCCTCGACGCGCTCAAATGGTCCTGGTAAATCATGCAAAGTCGAGAACCGACTCCTGGCGACGAACCGCGTCTAGCTCGAGAAGCTACAGCAAGACTTTGATTTGAGATTGTTGGTTGTAGCATGACATGGTTTACGCAAAAAAGCGTACAGGCGCAAAAAGACGGAGACAGCACACACACAAGACAGGACTGGCGCCATATTTTTCAACCATCAGTTTTATGTTCAGCGTGGTGGTGTTTGTATTGGGTTGTCTCTTGCACATATATTGAGTGGCATTTATTTATTGTATGCTGACAAACGTGTCAGTGACCGATTTTTATTGACCTCTAACGCGTTAAGGTATTCAGATATGTGGATGACTACCTAATTTTGCTAACCCATCACGTAGGTTCAAAACTAAGCGTCATCTTTGAAAACATTGTCACCATTTTCAGAAATGAATCAAAGGGCTTCTTTTTACGCAAGAAGTTCCCCGCGGCAATGCCCTGCAGTTTCTTGACCAGAGACTTGTGTTTAGGAAGGACAGACATGTTTGTTGGTCCTACAACCCCAGATCGTGTAAAAGGCTACTCCCCTGCGGTAGTGCACATTCAAAGCTAATCAAGCGTGGAATCGTTTCCACATGCCTGAATGCATCATTGGAAAACTCTTGTGAGCATGAGATGGCACAGAGTTTTGATTCGCAAACTGAACGCATTCACCAAGCAGGGTACCCAAAACACCTCATCACTAGTATCAGTGAGAACCTTGTTAAGAAGCGCAAGCCGAAATTAAAGGGTGATCAGGCCCAAAAAGAGAAGGATAAAGAGAAGCAACCGACAGTGTAATTCCCCATATTCATCGGCTTTCACACAATATAAAGTGGCCAGCAGGTATAAGGTCAATGTGGTTCTTTCTGCTCCTTGCAAGGTGTCGCGCGTTAGCACCTTGAACAACGTATGAATGGTCTGGCAATGCATAAAGAACCACCAAACCCGCGCCACTGATTGTACGGCTGACGTTGTGTACGTCGTGCCTCTAAGCTGCGGTCAGGAATATATTGGCCAGACAGGCCAGTGCTTTAACGAAAAGGTGAGCCAGCACAAGACTGCTATAAAAAATGGTTATGGCAGCCACATGGCCACTCACTGCAAAAGCTGCAAGTGTCGTCCGGGTTTTGAAAATACTAAATTCATTGCAAGGTCTAAAGACAGATTAGAGCGTGTAATCATCGAACCTTATTACATCAAGCAGAGGGGTCATATCTGCAAAAGCAAGCCATTTGTCTCGTTGTCAGATGAAGAGATTAGTTTCCTTAACGTTTCATTATCAGCGATATAATCATTGCTTGGTCATTTTGCACTTGTGCTTTTGTTATGCCACTGCTTGTATATATCAATGCTTGTTTTTGCTCTATTTTTATCTTTGCCTGATCGTGCGGTTATTAAGTATTTTTTTTCCATGAATAAACTTAGTTGCAAGTTGGCGCCAGTCCTGTCTTGTGTGTGTGCGGTCTCCGTGTTTTTGCGCCTGCACGCTTTTTGCGTAAACGATGTCGAGAAGCTACCGATTTTTCTCGAACCAAGTAAGCTCGACTGGGCTTCGCCCTGCGCGCTTCCCGGAATCCTGTGCGGAAATTGAAGGACCCATCATTCTGAAGTGCACGTGCTGAATTCGCTTAACATGTGTACCATGGCTTAACAAGGCATGTGTAGTCTCTGTTACTGTTGGTCGATCCCTGCGCTCTTGTGCGCTGGGTGTCTCGCAACCTAGAGTCTTGTGATCTTTCGGGCCGCTTTTCTTTTTTTCTACCGCCTGTCTGTCAGGTCGATGTGGTCTCGGTCTTCCCGCAGGCCGATGCCCCTTGAAAACATCGCTCTTCTTCTGCTTGCAAGATGCGGTCTTCCCTCTCTGTTACGCTTTTCATACCTTTACAAGTCCCCCCATTCTCAGCCTCGGGTCGGAGCTTTTCTAGCTCCGCTGCTAGCTTCCTCATAGTCTCTTTGAGAACTTTTTGCCTTCCTGCAGCTCTGCCTCCTGATTCTGCCTTTCCGTTTCTTCAGTTGTTTTGCGTTGCTGTTTTTTTGCCCACCTTCGCGTGTTACCCCAAGCAATTTCCAAATCATCTTCTAATTCTGTTTCAAACGTTTTGATTGCCTGGATAATGTTCGAATCTTTTGCGCTTTCCTCCACATCCACTCCTAACTCATCGCATGAAAACCACAGTTCTGCCCTCGACAACCTCGTCAGGTCCACGGTCGCTGCCTGTAAATATTGGTTTTGCTCGCACATGGTGATTCTGAGCTACTACCCTTTTGCTACAGACATACACCCGATAAACCAGCAGTTCAAATTTTTAACCCAGAATTTGAAGCCTGGAAGATCCAAAGCAAAAACCGAGCACTCACCTGCAGATGCAGCACCACGTCACCCGGTTCATCTCACTGCTGCCAACCAGTTGTTGGATATGGCACTTCAATCCCACCGCTGCCACCAGTTGTTGGATGAGGGGTTCGGAGTCACTCTAGACGGAACCATAGGTCAGGAACGACCTTGCTCCGAACACCACCACCACCACCAGGACAGGACTGCCGACGAGTTAAAGGAGTTTGATGATGGCAGGAAGGTTACGAGAGGGTTTATTTACATTTATTTACATAGGTAGGGGTCAAAATGAACTTCGTTCTGAAGAGAGGATCTTAAGGTAGGATCATAATGGAGGATCCCAAAATAGAGCATCCCAAAATGGAGCATGCTGGAGCATCCAGAAGGAGCACACAAGAGGAGCATGATTCACTGCACTGGCAATCCAGTTTTACAACAGTTCTTCGTCCCTAGATTCCCCAGGTTAAAGACGTCTCCGCCAGGGTGGGAGTGGCTTAAAACTTGCATTATCGTGCACAAACAAGCACCACCGCACACAGGGACGCGCCCTCGTCACGTGTCGAGCCAGGGAAAGAGGAGGATGCCCTCGGATCCACTCCGGCTGCGGAGAGGATGATCTCGCAGCCAGCCGAAAGATCGCACGCACCGCCGACACCTGTTCTTTAGATGTCAGCCGACGCGCCGGGCAAGACCGCACGGTCGGGTCAAGAAGCCGGAAGGAGTCGCGTCGTCATTTGCCATGCCCACGAAGATTAACGGACGACAACCTCCAGCTCGCTGCCGTATCCCCACGCTGAAAGGGCCAGAGAAAGGGGTGTTGCGAGCAAGTCATCATCCTTTTTCACTCGTACCCAGCAAGGTTTTAGAAAGCACTTTTCTTGTGAAACACAGCTAATCAATTTTACAAATGATATTAACTTCATACTTCCTGGTGGCAGTGAGGTTGACTGTATCTATTTAGATTTTTTCAAAGCATTTGACAAAGCCGCTCACAGCTTGCTTCTTCACAAATTAAGTAAACTTAACATCGACCAAAATGTACTACGATGTATTGAATGCTTTTTGTCTAATAGGTTTCAGTACGTGCACGCTAACGGCATTAACTCATCATCGGTTCTTGTGACCTCCGGCGTCCCACAAGGTTCTGTTATCGGTCCCTTGCTGTTTCTAGTATATATATTTTTTTTATTTATTTATGAAATACTGCGAACACTAAGTCCAAGCAGGGTGGGCGTACAAGTGAGCGAAATAAGAAAGAAATAACACTAGAAAATAGACAGAAATAGCACTAATTGGTTAGACCTCATGGGGGAATGGTTGGTTTATTTGATTCCAATCTATTATAGTTCGTGGGAAAAATGAAAACTTGTAGGTGTCTGTTTTGGCGAATATAGTGGTTACAAAACTAGGGTGGTAACGTCGAGTTTGTCTGGCAGACAATCGCTTTAAGTATAATGAGGGGTCCAGACCAAATTTGTTCTCTAATAAAAGCGCAAGGAACTCTAACCTGAACTTTTTCTTCGGAGTTCAAGTTGTTCAATTTGGTTAATTTCCGTCAAAGTGGTGGGGGAGTCAGTCTTTGCATATTTATTAAAGATGAATCTAACAGCCTTTCCCTGTATTCGTTCCAAATTGGCTATGTTAGATTTAGTATACGGGTCCCACACTACGCATGCGTATTCGAGTTTTGGTCTGATTATAGAAGAATAACAAAGTAGCTTGATGTTAGGAGGCGCGTTCTTCAGTTTATGTCTTAAGCAGCACAATTTGCGAAATGCGGAAGAGCAAATGTTATTGATATGCAAGTTCCACGTTAATTTGCTAGTTATAGTTATGCCTAAGTATCTGTAGTTAGATACTTGTTCAAGAGGGGACGAAATTAATTTGTGTGTGTAACTATGTGGTATGTTTTTTCTTGTTATCGGAAGATACACACTTTTGTCAGCATTGAGAACCATGCCCCATTGGTCGCACCATTTCAAAACATTGTTCAAAACATTCTGGTCATCCCTATTAGTAATTTCTTTGAATAATATACAATAGTCTGTGAACAATCTAATATGCACTGATGGGCTAATTACTTGAACAATGTCATTAATATATAAAAGAAAAAGCAGTTAAAGTGGCCGCAGCTCACTCAGGATAATCTAGTTGGGGGGATAGGAGAGGGGCTTTAGTCTTTAAGTGGGCGTAGTTAGGATGAAGGTGCTGCAAAGAAACTTTGCAACAGGCCTTTTGACAGCCCTTTGGTGGAAACAGCTGCAACAAGGTGGGAGCAATTCTCTTAAGAAAACCATGGAGCAGTGTACCGAAATGTGTGGAGTGCTTTGTTTTATCTACAGTCTTTTCCAAAAGTAACCAAGCAGTCATACTGGTGGTTGTAATGGTCTTGGAACCGAGCAGTGGTGTTTTGGTTTCCGATGCTGGCCCCTGCTCCCTGGCTCTGGGTGTAAACTTGCCAACATAAGCCGCAAGAAATCGAAAGCCGCACTTGCTGTCAGCTTACTGTCTTATCATCCAAGGAAGTAGAGCGAGGGCGAAAGCTTAAGTCATTCAGTTTACATACTCAGCTGGGCATTGTGGGCCAGCATCGGAGACCGCAGCACCGTCTCACAGCTGCGAGCCCGCACCAGCTGTCAGTGCGACTGCTCAGTTACTTTTCGCAAAGACAGTACGAGCTAGTTTTAGCATGTCATCTGACATGTATGCATGTCATTAAGCAATAATTCTGTAGGTGCCTCTGAATTATTGCTTTCATTCTAATCATATTTCTATTTCTAATCATCGTGTACCACCACCCACAAACTTTAATTGCTAGGACCTATATTAGCACTGTGGTTGCAAGGCACTTCCTATCATCAGCCACTGCAAGTGCAGCATGAAGCATAGTCTCATACACAGTGGCCAATGCTTTGTGGAGCTAATGTCTTCAAGCAGTGCGCTCGGTTTGTGTAAAGTTTGTGAGTGGGGTGTTATATATACATGCTGCACCTGTATATTACCACATTGCACAATCAATGAAACAGTAATATTTTTTTCATGCAGACAGTCCTTTAATGGCATAGCTTGCATGTCCTGCATTCTGATCCCGTGGTCACCAAATGTATCTGCTACGTACGGGACTAAGGAAAAGGCATGGTTGCGTGGTTTGTTCACTGTCTGACAAAGTCCAGAAATACAGTAGTCAACGATTGATATATTTAAACGATAATTTTAATGTCACAAATCAAACCGTAATTTTATAGCTTCACGCTGAAAACAATAGTTCTTTTGCAAGTCCGTACGACATTTTATATCCTGAAAAAAGCACTGCATTTTAAGAAAGCAGAGTGCTATGCAGTAAACCTTCCGGCTGTTGCATCCCCTCAACGTCAGAAGCAACGCTTTTTAAACTACTGTAGTCTTCGTCAACTATGCACTGTACCTTTTTATCAACATAGATAATCGGGCTACATGGCGAACCTTTCCTTGACCTGCCATTGCCATAGTGTCGTATTGAAATCGTGGATTTGCCTGTTATGAATTGCATGCATGCCATAGCTGGAGTGGGTGGTTGAAGTCTGCATGTTTTATGTGCAGCATGCGGGAACTGGCACTGTGTACAGTGGCTTTGTTTGGGTGCACTGATCCTCTTTCCTTTCCTTGGCTACTGCTGTACTTGCAGAAACTAATCGTCACACACATAGCCATACCAAATGATGAGTGTTGCAAACTGCAGGAGCAGGTGGTTCATAAACGTGACCGAAGCACATGTCAGGGTTCCTTTCATTCACAACAGAACAAGCAAATTGTGCACAGCTAACAAGCTACTCTGTGAGTCATTGAGTGCCTTGTCTCTTGACAGTACGCAGCAGGAGCAGCTTGGTTTGCTCGTGTGACAGCTTTGACTACTGGTGAGCACGCATCATATGTGTTTATTGAAACTGCAACAACGCAGCTTTTTGCCTTGCGTCCTCTATCCTTGTTGCTGATGTAACCTTGTGAGAGTTAATAAAATATATCGTAAAAAAAGTCACAAGGTTTAAAAGGTGCTATTGAATATGCACATGGATGTCATGAAAGCCCCTTTTTTCTGCTGCCGGCTGCTATACTAAAGGCATAATAAAATAAGTGCAACTTTCCCGTCAGGTTTTAGCTGAACTGTAGACTGCTTCAGTGAATAATGTTTCAAATCTAGTTGGTGAAACATTGTTTTAACAGAAATGTGGCTCTTGAAAAAGTAGGTCTGGGATGAGTGCAAAGTCCGTTTTTATACTTTGACAATTTTATTTAAAAGGAACCTCTCTTCGCAATGAAGAACCATCTTGAAGGTGTATAGAGGCCCTAACATTTGAGTGTGTTTTATTCTTTGTAATGATACATGAGGCATTATTATACATGGATTACCATGTGGTTTTTTCCTACAATCGCTAAGTAATTTATAATTTAATTTCTTTCGTGTGATGTTTTGGTTACAACAGCCGAACGATAACTGTGACGTCAAAGTATGCTTGGAAGTGTCGTGAGACATGAAAAAACTGCGATATAATCATAGGTTCATTGTTTTAATTCATTACAGTGCTTAAGCCAGCTTGCCTTAAGAGCTGGAATGGCAACGAATGTAGAAGTAGTGATTATACTGCAATTTTGTCATGCCTCTCGTGACATATACTACACTTTGACGTCATAGTCATCGTTCGGCTGTTGAAACCAAAACTGAAACAGCATGACAGAAGAATTTGATTATAAAATATTAACCGTTCACGGCGAATAGCATGTGGTAATTCATGTAGAGTAGTGTCATCTGCATCACTGTAAAGAATAAAACATGCCACCAAAATTGGGCGTCTATTCTCTTTTAAGAAAAGGTGTGTGTCATGTCCAGAAACGAAAACAGTAGCGCTGAAAAAACACACAGACACAGTAGAAGAACGACGTAGGACGAGCGCTAACTTCATCTGACTTTATTCCTTGAAAGGCGAGCAAATATACAGAAAAATCTTGGCATGTGCAGACAGCAATCTGACGTGCGATCAACAAAACCGTTCAAGATATACAATCTCAGCTTTAGCAAGGTTCACAGACGTATCGTTGACACACTCTTTTCCTCTTTTTCTGACATGGTACGCCTCTAAAACCTCTCGTGCCCTACTATCACCACTCCTGCCCAGAATCTTTACCTCATCAAGTCGTGGTTCACACTTTTTACATTGTTTGCAATTTTCCCCCGCCGAATGTTCCGCCGGTCGATGACACACCGCGCACTGTGCGCAGTGTTTGGGTAGACGCGCTCCTCCTGCTTCCTTGAGCGAGCGCGCATGCTCAGCTGCACGGTCATTGATGCACCTGCCCATTTGGCCTACATAGGCCTTCCCGCAGATTGATAAGCAAGTGGCTCGATTGGTGGGGGCCGGGTTCCCAAGCTCGGTTCTCACAGGCGTGGCAGAAGGCCTCCTACAAAAAGTCAAGGGCGCCATGTTTAAGCGGCCTTCGGAGCGTAAGAAGCCAGCTGCGAGACCTGAAGTTGTGCCGTATGTGCACAGGGTCGCCCACAACGTAAAAAAGGTGGCAAATAGGCATGGCGTGCCAGTGGTGTTTTTTCGGCTCCACGTAAGATTGCTCAGCTCTGTGCACGCGTAGCCAGCGATGAAAGAGGAACGGTTGCAGCAAAAATCATAGAAAACACTTTGTGAAGTGTTGCACCGGCGTGGTCTATGAGATACCACTGACCTGCGGGAAGGCCTATGTGGGCCAAACGGGCAGGTGCATCAATGACCGTGCAGCTGAGCATGCGCGCGCGCTCAAGGAAGCAGGAGGAGCGCATCTACCCAAACACTGCGCAGAGTGCAAGGTGTGTCACCGACCGGCGGAACATTCGGCGGGTGAAAATTGCAAACAATGTAAAAAGTGTGAACCCCGACTTGATGAGGCAAATATTCTGGGCAGGAGCGGTGATAGTAAGACACGAGAGGTTTTAGAGGCGTACCACATCAGAAAAAGAGGAAGAGAGTGTGTCAACGATACGTCTGTAAACCTTGCTAAAGCTGAGCTTGTATATCTTGAACGGTTTTGTTGATCGCACGTCAGATTTCTGTCTGCGCATGCCAAGATTTTTCGTTATATTTGCTCACCTTTCAAGGTATAAAGTCAGATGAAATTAGCGCTCGTCCTACGTCGTTCTTCTACTGTGTCTGTGTGTTTTTTGGCGCTACTGTTTTCCTTTCTGGATCGAAATGAACCATCTAGTCCAAATAGAAGTTCTTTTAAACTGTGTGTCACGTGCCCCACCATGATGGCAGGCGACCAGGGTTCGATCCATGCGGTGGCTGCCGCATTTCGATGGAGGAGAAATGAGAGGCACTCGTGTACTGTGTAATATCAGTGCACATTAAAGAACCCCAGATAGTTGAAATTATCCGGAGCACTCAAGTACAGCGTCCCTTCTAGCTAGGGTTGCTTTGAAAATGTAAAACCCTAGAAGCGAAACCACACAAAGTTGTGTCATGCAGATTTTTGAAGGGGTTACGGTCGTCTACCAGCAACTGCCGCTAGTTCCAATCAAGCTGAAATCATGTACGGAGACAGGAGTTGGATTTCGTCACATTATGCAGCTGTTGTCGCTGCAAAGAATAACTTTCGGAACTTATTTACAGCAGAAAGCAGTGCAAACATGAGAGCTGAGTACACTATGTAGTGCCCCTCTGGACAGTAGGAAAGTTTCACCATTTGTTGCAACATTAAGTACTTTCTCATCATATGAGATTAATGCTCTGTAGAAAACTAATTTGAGTTCTGGTTGGGTGGCACCATTTCTAAGCAAATGCTTTGACCACCAATTTTTAAAGTGACTGTGCGCTGGTTTCGACAGTGCACAAATGTGGTGTTTTCCTGCAATATGTGCCTAAACTGGAGTCTTGCACGGTCTAAACTAAATGATATTTGGATGTATACTGTGCATTTTAGTAACACTTCATATCTAAGGTTGCTAGAGAATTTTCATTTGTACTATGCCACATTCCTTAGGTGCTAAGATCATTTCCAGCAAAAAGAAATTTACATGGATTAATAAAATCACGGGTAACTATTTATAACTTAAAAGCCAGTACTGATGCAAACTACAACGTTTGCAATGTGGCTAGTGGTGGTTGGAATGCTCACCTATACTTAGCTTTTGATGTCTGATGTTTATTTCAGGAAGAGCCGTGCTGCAGCCACGCAAAAGAAATTGAAGAACTTCGCATGGAAAACAGCTCTTTAAAGCTCGAAAACGGAAGCTTAAAGAGGGAGCTTGAAGAGGCGGAGAAGGCAGCTGGTGAGCTTTTTGTTACTTGAACAGTTGTACTCTCAGCATGCTTCTAAATTTCACTTGCTGCTTCTGCTGCTCAAGAAAAGGAGAAGCAGTTTAGGCTGTTATATGATATATTGCTTGGTTTTTACCTGTTAAAAATTATCTTGCAGTAAGATCTCTTAGACCTAAATTTTTGTATAAAGTTTTAATTTCCGGTTTGTTTAACGGGATACATGTCAATTATTTTTTGCACTGTATTTCCACTTTGGGAAGATGTACACGGCATCAGTGGACATAGGTCACCACATTTGGTCTGACTTTGCCAGGTAAATAATAGCTGAGTTTATTTTTCTATGCAGTTTGCTACAGCATGCAGCTGAATGGTTCTGATGTGACAAGTAGCTATCAGATCACGAGCTCTATCACGAGCAGGTATCAGATCACGAGCTGTGCAAGCACTGCATTATATACAGGGTGTTTTTTAACCCTTTAGATTTTTAAAAAGAAGGCGCTGTTAGTAGCGTGAATGCCGCCTTCACGGAATGTATATCCGGCTCGGCGGACCCAAGATAAGGAAATAGTGGTCAGAGTTAATCAATTAATTAGCCAAATTTCCGGAACTTATTTTTTAACTCTTCACTTTATGCTGCATATTGTAGTCGCAATATTGAAAACTGTAAAGACTCAAAGCTAATACAATTTGCAGCATGTCCCTAAGTGCAACAGGTATTGAGGTATTCGCGAATGAATTTTCAGCCTTTTCGGATCCGATTCGGCCACTAACGCTCAGAGTGCGCCGGATATCCCGCTCACGATATTACGTAAGAGATTGATGAAATGATGACAACAACCGGCTGCACCAAGGCTATAGCTGCGACTGTGGCAGGCAGGCGCTCGAGAAGAGCGCATAGTCACTGCTTCCGTGAGCAGCTCGCGCTCTGTTTTCATCATTGGCATTGAACTTGGTGCGTTTCCTGCCATCAGCGGCTTCAAAAGAACAGCACGGTGATAATGTGCTAAATTTCTCTTTCCGCTCTGGCTCGGCCAAGAAAGGAACGGTGTGCAAGTTGTTTGCTTGTGTTTTATTATTTTTCATCAAAAGTAATTTCAAAAGACGTGAACTGATGACTGTTGCCATGTCGTATCTCGCTGACTAGGTTTTGTGCATCAGTAATGCTCAAAGTGGTTGCCTTCAACCGCCACACATGCCATAAATCTCCTTCATAGAGTGCAGCACTCGTTTCACAACCTGCGGGGGTATATTCGCACATGCCTTGAATTATTCTTCGTTTGAGGTCTGCCATGTCTTCGGGTTCAGTTGCGTAGACTTCGTTCTTGACGTTACATCGAAGAAAGATGTCTAATGGGGTTAAGTCGGGTGAAGTTGGTGACCAGAACATGATTCCACCGCACCCTGTCCACGGACTGGGCAAGTTGCTGTCGAGCCAATCCCTTGCACGCGACGAGAAGTGCGCAGGTGCCCCGTCGTGCTGAAACCACGAGCTGCGGACTTAACGGGATCTCGGACATGAAATCACTGACAGCGCCACTTAGAATGCTCGCTGTGGATGACTGCTGTTAGATTTGCTTCCAGAAAGTACGGCCCCACTACTTGATTTGAGTAAATGCCACACTAGACATTCACTGACCACCGGACTTGGTGGTGGTGTTCCTGGAGCCAGTGCAGGTTCTAATCAGACCAGTAGAGGCCATTGTGTACATTAACTTCCCTGTTACGGCAAAAGTGGGCCTCGTCCGTCCACAAAAGTTTCCTAAAGAAGTCTGCGTCTTCATCACATTTGATCTGTGCCCAGTTGCTGAAATCATACCGCTTTGTATAGTCGTCTCCACTGAGATCCTGATGCAACGATATGTGGTAAGGATAAAAACTATGCTTCTTTAGCACTCTCCGGACTGAATAGCGGGGCGATTCAACGGCCTCGACGATTTGACGGATTCTGGCTTCGGGGTATACACGAATGTAGGTGAGCACATTTATCTCGAATTGTTCACTCAGGATGACTCCCTTTGCCTTCCTTGAATGAAACACAGATCCTGTGGTCCGGAACATTTTGAGCATTTTAGCAAACATCGTATGTGACTAAACCGGGCGGCCAGGATTCTCGGAGGCGTAGAGTCTTGAGGCGAGGCGAGCGTTACCATTCGTTTTTGCACAGGCGACAACCATGTGCACCTTCTCCGTCAATGAGTGTCGCGGTTGCAGCTGCCCTGCCATTTCAACGCGCATTGAGAGTTCATATGTATAGTACTGCAGCAGCCTTGTTCGTTCTGTTAACAGAATCGACAGCTGGCAGCGGACCAGTTGAGATTCCCGCGAAAAATGATAAATTGCAAGCCTATAAGCCACCGGTCCTTTCTTGTCCGAGCCAGAGCGGAAAGGGAAATCTTGCGCATTATCACCGTGCTGCTTTTTCAAAGCAGCTGTCGGCAGGAAACGTGCCTCTTAAGTTCAATGCCAATGACGAAAAAAGAGCACGCGCTGCTCACGGAAGCAGTGACTGTGCCCTCTTCTCGAGCGCCTGCCTGCCGCAGTTGAAGCTAGCCTTGGTGCCATCGGTTGTGGTCATCGTTTCGTCAGTCTCTTACGTAGTATCATGGGCGGGATTTCGGCGCACTCTGAGCGTTCAGTTCCCGAATCGGATCCGAAAAGGCTGAAAATTCAATCGCGAATATCTCAATATCTGTAGCACATAGGGACATATGCTGCAAATTGTATTAGCTTTGAGTCTTTACAGTCTTCAATATTGCGATTTCAATATGCAGCATAAAGTGAAGAGTCAAGATGATTAATGAAATTTGGCTATTTAAATAAATTTGACCGCTGTGTCCTTATCTTGTGCCCGCCGAGCCAAATATACATTTCGTGAAGGCGGCATTCACGGTACTATCAGCGCCTTTTTTTTTAAATCTGTGAAAGTTAAAAAAGACACCCTGTATAATATGTTTGCTTACTTACTGTAATTTTTGCTTGTGGAGCTGGCAAGTGTAAGAGTGACAAGGCAGCGATTATGTTGCAGATCTGCAGTTCTTGTTTACCTCATGTGTTCTCATACCTGCTTGATGTTGCTACCGCCATTTGGCTACTGGAGCTGTATGGGAGCAAAAATTCAGTTATAAATTCTTTCCTGGGCATAGAGGACTTCAACATGGTGAACATTGTTGCTAACGTCTCACGATCACTCCAGATGAAAAAAAAATGCAAAAAATTGCCGAGGGCCTAGCTCTGTTAGGCCAGAACATACGCAGTGAAAGCGCGGCGACTTCTGCATCGCAAGAATGCATTCACTAGATGTGCCTTTATTCATGGTTAAAGCTTGAGCCGTCGTGGTGGAGTGGTAGCGTCTCCGCCTCAAACGCCAAAGTCCCTGGTTTGATTCCGAGGCTCGGCACAGGTTTTTTTATTCAGTGAGTGTGTGGGGGAGGTTCCGTGGCTCCCATAGATGCGCCACTGAATACGTTGGTTAGCGGTAAAGCAGAAGGTCTTTTAAGACGCGTTTATACTGCGGCGTGACGCGCTCGCGCTCGCTGCACGGCGGCGTCACGTCGGCCAAAGCAAGACCCTCTAAACTGCGCTTGACCGCCGACGCATTCGGCGTCTTCGGCGCACTCTGACAGCACTGGCGGAGACTTGGAGCATGTCTCTATTTCGCGCCGAGTGTACCAGCCGCCGCCGGCCCAGCCATACCGGTTCGGCTCCGCGGCAAGGCACGCGTTGTGACGTCATGTGCCTCCTCGGAGCACCGCCACGGCGAAATCGCTAGTTCGCGGCCAGTAAAGCTTTTGCTTTAAAATTTGCCGTCTTTTAGAGTCATTGCATAAGCCATGGCTCACATGAGTACATGTACTATGGCCCCTAGGTGTGTAGGAATGAATGGTTACAGCAGATGGGAATATTCAGTATATGGCTCTTTGCTCTAGTAGTAGACACGCATTTTTTGGTTGAATATTTTATTGTTTGCAATAATTCGTAAGACAATAATATACACGGATCACCTCGTGCTATTTGCCTTTGACCACTAAGTAATTTGTAATCGAATTTTTTAACCTGTTTTAGTTTCGGTTTAACAGCCAAGAGATAGCTGTGACATCAATGTTAGTCTAGGTCACATCAGGGATGAAAAACTGATTCACTCTAATGCTGAAGTCAGCCCCCCTCAAGAACAGGAATCTACAACAGTTAAGAAGCAGCAGTTGTGTTGCAAGTTTTTTCATCTCTCACGTGATCTAGACCTCACTTTCATGTCATAGCCAACGCTTTGAGGTTGAAAATCAAAATAGGTGAGAACAAAAAATACACATTCTTTAGGGGTCATAAGCGAATACTTCATGGTAATTTATTTACAGTAATGTCTTGCATATGATTAACCAGAAGAAAAATGCAACCAAATTTTCATGTCTGTATGCAAGGAGACACGATCTCGCCAATGTTATTCACCTCCTGTTTACAGGATGTGTTCCGAGGCCTAAATTGGGAACAGTTGAGGATAAGAGTTAATGGGGAATTCCTAAATAATCTGCGATTCGCTGATGACATTGCCTTGCTGAGTCACTGAGCAGATGAACTGCAAGTCATGACCAATGAGTTAGACAGAGCAGAACGGTGGGTCTAAAAATTAACATGCAGAAAACCAAAGTAAGGTTCAACAGTCTTGCAAGGGAACAGCAGTTCACAATTGGCAGCGAGGTGCTGGAAGTGGTTAAGGAATACATCCACTTAGGGCAGGTAGTCACAGCTTATCCGGATCATGAGAGCGAAATAACTAGAAGGATAAGAATGGGGTGGAGCTTCTGTGGCAGGCTCTCTCAGCTCATGAATAGCAGGTTGACAGTATCCCTCAAGAGGAAAGTGTACAACAGCTTTATCTTACCGGTGCTCACCTACGAGGCAGAAACGTGGAGGCTAACGAAAAGGGTTCAGCTTAAGTTACAGACAACACAGTGAGCCATGGAAAGAAAAATGATAGGTGTAACGTTAAGAGACCGGAAGCGGGCACAGTGGGTGACGGAACAAACGCTTGTTAGTGGCATCCTAGTCGAAATCATAAGGAAGAAATCAGCTTGGGCAGGGAATGTACTGCGAAGCAAGATAACTGCTGGTCCTTAAGGGTAACAGAGTGGATTCCAAGAGAAGGCAAGCGTAGTAGGGGGCGGCAGATGGTTTGGTGGGTGGATGGGATTAGGAAATTTGCAGGCATAGGGAGGGTGCAGCTGGCAAAGGACAGGGTAAATTGGAGAGTCATGGGAGAGGCCTTTGCCTTGCAGTGGGTGTAGTCAGTCTAATGATGATGATGAGTCTTTCATTGTTCACATTTGAGAGTGCCTGTGCTTTGTTGCCTATGAATTTGATTGTTTTCTACTATCTTGTCTGTTATCAGGACTGATATGTTTATAAGTAAATAAAACAAAAAAGAGGCCAGGGTAGTGTAATATTTGGTATAAACCTAAGAGTAAATAAGAGTACATAACAGTTGCTACATTTTCTGCATAAATTGGGCAACTTAGCTTTTCTAGCAATGCAGCAATGATTCATAACAGCAGTCCAGTTAGTGTCTCATTACTATAGTATGGTTCTCTGCATAGCTCAATTTGAACTCATGGCAGCAGTAACGCTGCACTTGCATATTTTTTTGGAAACTATGCTTGGACCAACAGCCATTGGGATGGCGCTGAAAGAAGTGATCAGCCTATATGATTTCATGTTTCAGGTGCTGTGAACGCTCGACTGATTCGAGTTTCACTGTAAGCTTGATGCAGTATAACTCAAGTCAATGCTATGTTATAGCTATTGCAATGTTTCTTAATGTTCTGGGTATAAAGTTCCAAGCTTGTAAGGAGAATATTACTTTTGTCGCAAGTGGTAAAAAAGCTGCGTGGCAGACGGCATGTCACATAGCTAGGCAGCTTACTGGATGTGACCTAGGTACAGGAATATGAGTGCTGTCCCACTTAGAGCGAGCAGATTTTGAATATTATAGAGAGAATGGCTAGAGGCTAAGATGTGGCTTGACAGGGTCTTAGGTTTGGTTCAGTGGTAAACTAGGAAATTTCAGCACAATTACTGTGTCGAAGCGCTGTTTAGCCGTCAGTGGCACAAACGTGCATGCCAGGCGTTTCTGAAGTATGGCAAACAAGGATTACACAAGATGGCGATTTGGATTCTTTCACACGGTGTTCTGGTTGTTCTCCTCGTCTGATTTGGCCTGCGTTTAAAGCTTTCATCACTTGTGGCTATTCTGGCCGTAAAATATTTTTTGCAAAAGCTGTTCTAGAAGCGCTACTTCTCATTGATGTCCGAAGGATGAAAACATGCTGAAAATACAAAAGACAGTCCCTGTTTGTGGGTGCTGCTCTGCAGTGCTGTAAATGCATGCAGTATCCAGTTGCATCGCTCATAGTACATGGCTTCAACTGGTTTCCCCTCTCTGTGGTTTCTGTGGGTGACAGTGCCTGTTCGCAACGCCACAACTTTAAAACTTTGGGTTTTATACTCCCCAGGCATACTACTTTATGACGTGAAAAACTTAGTTGCAGTTGACCTTTGACGGCCTTAACTGCTTTTCAGTTTGCTTATATACCTCAATATGATCAACACAACCTGGGTGATGTTCCCTTCATTTATCATATTACTGCTGCAAAAGTTATGAGATTATCTGTGTGCTCCATAGTGTCAGTGAACCTAAATGTTCATTATTTTTTTCTCTTTGCTTATAGCACCTGCCAAGATGATGAAGCGCTTGCACAAAATGATGGGAAAAGAAGGTAGTGACCATGTCGTACCATGCGCCAAAGTATGCACAGATTTGACCTTGCTGCACGCATATGTGCTGTCTTAAATCTTTTCTGCAACTGAGCTGCATTGAGCCATTCAGATATGAACTGTGTGTTTAAACATGAAGGGCTAGCGTAGGATAATTTAGTTAAGCAGGGAGTAAAATTGGCCTCGCTATCAATTTTTGTTTGCTTGTTTATGTGATGCTGCAGAGAATTTACATGGGACATATCAGAGCAGATCTGGAACTGGTGCTTGTAGGCATCTTTTAAGCTGCCCATTTTGTGTCTAGAATCTTCAGCGCAAGGTCGCCAAGTGATGTAAACAAAACCTACATCAAAAGAAAGCAACAAGACTCGGCGCTAAGAAATGGCCAAAGCATTACTTTCCGACATGGAACATTACATGCACGCATCCGTTTTTCAAGGTTTATGGCAATCTCTTGTATTTGTTTTTGTGAGTAGAGTTGTTTGTTTTTAGCAAGAAGCCATGCAAATGTCTATATTCAAGTTGTGAGACATGCGGAAGACCATTGTTTCATGTCTATGTTGGATCTGTTGTTCAAAGCCATTGCTTCACTGAGCGCACATATGTGGGAGGGGGTATGTGTGGCAGGTGTGTGATAATGTGAGCAGGAGGATTTGAGAGCACAGAAACACATTGCATGCAGTCTCCCGAATCTGATGTGAATTTGTAAGCATTACTTTTGTGGTCATGAACAATAAGAATAAAAGAATAGAAAAGGCGTAATACATTCTAGGGTCACTGCATTAAGCAGCAGTATTTTTCATCCAGAAGGCATGTGGTGTTGTTCGTTCAAACGCACAACAGTGTGTCTGTGGCATGGACTGTTTAAGGCTTTAGTCCGGCAGCGGACGAGCACCACATGATCAGACGTCACTGGCTCCTCGTCCGCGGGTGCCGCAGGCTTCGCAGGCCAGATCAGGCACAAGGGTTTCTCTCCTAAAATTCTGGCGGCAGTCTACTGCATTCAACTCTTGAAGCATGATCAGGCGTCACAGACTCCGCCTCGTCCGTGGCGCAGGCATCGCAGGCCAAAAACAGCCGCACGGGCTTCTCTCAAATTCTGGCACCAGTCTACTGCGTTCAACTCTTGAAGATGCACACCCATTCCTGAGCATGCTCTCTCCCATCGGTAATATCTCAATTATTGAATTTTCGTGTTTTTTTTCTATGTTGGGGTGGTTAATTGTGTGAACAAGTCTGTGTTGGTGGCCAGGTGCCATCGCCTGCCCATTGCCTTTGTGCTAGTGGAATTGTGGGTGCGTTGCCTACCTCGCTCCTGGGAGGGAAGTGCAAAGAGAGCAAGAAGGGCAAAAGTTTCGAGAATTTATTCCATCCGCTCCGTTGTCATCTCTTGCTGTCAGGCATGTGCATGCGAGCTGCTGCCGCCTGTAGACGAGGCGAAGCAAGTGACTGGCGACGTGGTGCTCCGTTTTCACACAGAATCACTTACTTGGTCCGTTATGTGCATTGTCCTTTAGCATCAGTAAGCACTAGAAGCACGGGATGTGTGTATTTTAGCTCCAGGCAGGACAGCAAGCAAACACAGCCTTGGTATTCGAGTCACTTCCATGCTATGGGCACACAACATGGTTCCTGAGAGATGTGGACGGAGAATCGGCGTAACACACACAAGGGTATGTGCTCCTGTCGGGATCTTTGCCATAATACATGAGCCATTGAAGACCCGCAAGGCACACTTGAGTTTGTGGCATGCCGGTCCCTTATGCCCAGCTGGATACCAGAAAGTTTCTGATTGTTTTGTCTTCATGTGGTTTAGCCTTATGAGTGTTGATTTCAATCTACAGCTATTGGCGTAAAGGTACTTTATGCTTAACAGGCGTGTGTGTCCATACGTGTGTGCATATGTTTGCACATTCATATGTAATTTGCTTTCTCTTGCTGCTTTCTTTGGATTCAGCTTTCTATTTTTGTATTTGTTACTACGTTTGGTCCTAAATGTTTTTCTCTCTTTCCACATTGGGCTGCCATGCCTGACTTATCCATTTAGGGGGCACCTGTTACTATCATTTTGATTTTTTTTTGTCCTGCATTGTTTCTCTGCAGCACTTGGCATCAGCAGACTGTGTTGTTTTATTTTAATCGGTTAACAACATAATCTAAATGCCTGCTTGAAAATAATGTCCAGCTAATTGCCTTTCTCGTTTGTGGAAAATCATTATTTTCCACTAATTCTTGATTTGTTGTTTGAAGGTTGACATGGGGGGGGGGGGGGGGATTGTTGTTAAAGAGGCCGTCATCAAGCGTCTTGAACGGACCTGCAATAGCGGCCCGGGCAAATTCGCTCGGGCCCTTTTGAGGCACCTCTTCACTGACGATGAGTTGAGGGAGAGGTTCCTCTTGGGACAGAACAACCATGTCCAAGGAAATCTACCAGTCAATGAGGGCCTTGACCCTGTATGACTCAATGCAGTGTTAGGCAAGTGTGCTTGCATTCTATCTGCATGTGCTGCTTTCATTTGTTTTTATAATTTCACCTCATCATCACAACTAAGCTTCACTTACCTGTTAATATTTTATCTAGAACTTGCAAATGTACTTAGCTAAGCGAGGTTTTAGTGCAGTGCTGCTGCTGAAAGAAAAGAACACTGTGAAAAATAACTAAATTGGTTTAGATAACACAGAATAAGAAGTGAGAGGACATCCATTCGTCTTCCAGCATCTAAATTGTTCTGTGTTGTCTCTTGTTTCGGATTGATGGTTTTTGTCAAATTGTTAAATTTGTACTGGCGAAGTCATATCATCTATTTTGTGTGCATCGCGGTCATTTTTCAGTTGCCTAAAACGGAGAGCCTCATATTTTTCACATGTATTGAAGAAAATCAAACTTATTAACCGTAGGGTAAGTTTTCAGTGCAGACTGCATTGTATTGTCATTCATGGTAGATTAATCTCTCAATTTTTGACGCACATGTTGCACGTGTAATATTTTATTGCGGTGACTATGATTTATTTTTTGTTATTTTTTACAGTTATGTCAGCACAAAATTTTCCGCTGTTGGCCTAAATTACATAAACAGCCTCTCATCGATGCTAGCCCGGGAAATAAAGTGAATAGAGTATTCAATTTCTCTCTGTGCATCCTCTGGTCATAATTCACAAGCAGCTCTTAAGGGCATAACGCAACAGCATTAATGGCTGCTGTCTGCGGCTCCGCTTGTGGATTTTAGTTTGCATGCTTGCTCATTAGCATACAGTCATAATCTACCACATTATGCGCAAGACTATCCGATAATGGTATAAAGACCTGCTTTAACCAAGCCATACGAACGTTCCTGCATGGGAGTAGTGTGTCTGACTCTCGATAAAAGCGTGCCAGCTGAATTCACATCATACCCTCCCATGTGAAAGTAGCTACTTGACCATGTCGTGCGGTCTCTGGACATCACACAACCGGCATGTCGCCAGTCAACTACCACCTGCCAGTGGCATACTCATGATTTTTTGCTTGCAACACCAATGCCGGATTTTCTGAAGAAATAGGTCTTTAACGCTTTCACGTTAAAAGCTACTCGAGGACAGCGAAGCAATTGCTTTGATTTTTCGTCTTGCTTGGTAAGCATTCAATTCTGTGGCGTAGAAGTTTCATTGCTGAATAGCATTATTCACTGACCGGTTTTCAGCGAGCTAACAACACAACATCAATGTTGAGCTCTCTCAGCACAGGCACGGTGGCGACTTTTCTACCGGGAAGCTTCATGTGCCCAACATTAATTCAACACAGCATGTTGAATCGTTCCAGTAATTGCAACATGGATTCAACATGAAAACACTTTGAATAGGCATTGGGAGTTCTCAACTCTGACACGGTGGCCACTTTTGCATTGAGTTTGCTCATGAGAACTCCATCACTGTCTCAAGAATTTTTGTAAAGGAATGGATTGAAATCTGTTCGATGAGTGATAATAAAGAAAACAGTAAGTTTGATTGGAATATATTAATCAATTCATTAGAAACAAATGTCAATGGACAGTCGAATAGGCTGGACCGGTATATAGCAAGTGGGCGGAAAAACAACCATGGCGCCAAATTTGAAAGCCCCAAAATGAGAGAGGAAAAGAGGGTATAATCAGAGTAAAACTTGTTAATTAAAGTGAGTAATTATGAAAATGGGAGAAAAGAATTGAGCATACGAGAAAGCAACCATGGCGCCAAATTTCAAAGGCTGCAAGTGTTGAGGAAGGTGTGAGTGGTTTCGCATTTCTCCAATGCGGGTAGCCGCAGTGGTCTGTAATTTTTTTATTTCTCATTACTGCGTATTTTTCTCATTTGTTCTCGTTTATACTTGATTTTCTGCCGCATGCTGCCGCCCAATGGAGGTTTTATTCCTGGAAGAACGAAAAGCGCACAAGTGCTGCGCTTTCCATGCTGAAGAGAGCTTGACATGAGAACACAGAACAGCACTGAAAACATTGTACTTTTAGAGCGCTGAAGCACAACTTGCAAACATGTCAAGTTTGCCAGCATTGCTGAGAAGTGTTCCCAGTTGTGCCCTTTTGCCGAGCCCTGATGTGTCCAACGGATGGTGAACTGTCGTGAGCAGGAATTCAGAGAACAAAATCGCAGCTAGGCCAACACATCTGCGACTTTGAGATGACGCATAATAGCACGCCAACAGTCTGTGTTGAGCTCATTGCACTGAACGCTCGTGCCATGTGCAGGGTAGCACACTACGGAATGCTGCACAACACCCGTGACGACGAAATAATTGTCCAACAAGTAGTTCTTTGCTGAGGCTATCTTCACCGCTGCTTCGCGTTTCGTTAGCCCAAAGGTCTTCCTCACGTGCGCAATGAAGCCAGGTGTTTCGGAGAAAAGCTCGAATGCCTCAGCGCGCCATCGGTCTGTACCACGCTGGAAAACAAACCCGAGAGCACGATTCAAAGCAGCCTTATTCCGCCGGATGGTGTTGGAAATAACCAAGGTCGTGTGGTCCTGCCACTCTTCTCCCACTGTTAAATCCACAATAATTTGGTTCATCGACACACCTCGTGACAGCTCCGTGAGGAACGGGCCACAAAAACCTCTAATGTAGGAAAGCTGGAACTTTGCAACAGTCCTGTTGTGAGCAAAGAAATCTGACAGCGCTGAAGCATTTCCCATTTCTAGTGCAATGTCTTTTAGGCTTATTTCGATTATGTTCCGATTGGCATTTAGGGCACACAAGAGTTCTTGAGCAAACTTCCCCTCCTCATTTCGCAAGGTGATGCAGACTCGCCTAATGAACCGGTTCGTTTTCAGCACTTTGCAAAGGGCTGTTACCTTTTCTTGCTCATTTCGGTAGATCACAACGCTCAATGAACGAACACGGATGCTGGAGGATAGGGCGTTGAAAAGTTTGACGTTCATGTCGCGGGAGCTGTCAATGTACATCTCGTCGAGCTCTATGGGGCACGTTGCAAGAGAAGCCAGTCGCACCAATTCCGACAGGTAGGGGTCCTCCATATAGGGCAGACGCACGCGACTGCAGCCATTGACATCCACCAGCTTGTCTGCCAACGCGATCCTGCAAGATGGGACAATGCAAAGCTTTCACTTCGGGAAGCATATTGTGTGCGCCAACAAAGCAGCAAGGATTAGAGGGCAAAAAACTCTAGCCGAATATATCTTAGCTGCAATCCAGCAGGAGTGATTTTTGGGCAGGACCTAATATGTGACAGACATAACCAGAAAAGTGTAGGGAAAACAGAGTGGGATGCCAAGGGCAGAAAAACGTGAACAAGGTCGGCAAGCACGCCAGCACTTTTGCTGGCGAGAATCTGCCAACTTCGCCGAAAAAAAGGCGTTCAGTGGAGATAGGTGAGCTAGGCGCATGACAAAGAGTACTTCACTAATTAAGCACTCAGCGACCATGGCCAGGACATTCAGTACACGCGGTTATCTTCAGTGAATAAGAGCGATTCAACTTGGTGGAGGCGTGCTAGCGAAGACATATATCGGATTATCGGACACCTCGTGTGTACGCCCTGGTATACATCTCCGGTGTGCTAAATCTCTCTAATAGACGTTTTTGTCATACTGGAGATGTAAAAGCGAAGACGTGTACCGGATTACCGGACGTCTCCCGTGCACATGTGCAGTTACATGGGTGCGGCCAGGCGGGGCCACTGCGCGTGCGCATGAGGCGTCCGGTAAACCGGTATACGCGTCCACTATGCTAAATTTCTCTGTCAACTGAACGTGGTATAAAAGCTCTCTATGTTGCTGACAGAAAACAACAGCCCAGAGCAGAATACACTGGTGGACACCGGATTGAAACTGCTGCTCTCTTATAGCACATAACCTTCCCTTTACTACATACAAGCTAACGTAATGCGTTTGTTCAAATGTCACGTTTATATCGATATCTCCCAACACGTCTCGCTGTCGCCTCTGTGTGAACGCGCTTTAGTGTCATTTTGTCTTCCTACTAGCTAACAGAAAAAAATATAGGCAGCGTTTAACCACGGTCATACTCAAGATCGAGCAATAGCATTTTGACAGTGGTCCGGGCACATTTTGGAGGTCGCCATCATGTCAGGAACGCTCAATTATGGTTGGACATCGATTTTTGTCTAAATCAGCCGAGGTCAAATTACGGGGCTAGCCCGGGCAAAATTTTGGAAACGGCCCGGGCCAAATTTGGAGGCCGCCATCGTGTCGGGCACGCTCAATTATAGTTACACGTCGATATTGGTCCAAATCGGCCAAGGTCAAATTAAGGGGGTGGGCCGGGCCAAATCTGGAGGTCGCCATCGTGTCGGGCACGCTCAATTCCTGTTGGACATCGATTTTGGTCCAAATCGGCCAAGGACATATTTAGGAGGTGGCCCGGGCCAAATTTTTGAAATCACCCGGGGCGAATTCGGAGGTCGCCATCATGCCGGGCACGGCTAATTATGGTCGGACATTGATTTTGGTCCAAATCTGCCAAGGTCAATCTGTTGCTATACTGTGCTTCTCAAGGTTAAATCAAGGTCAAATCAGGCACAGAATAATAATTATAATGGTTTTTGGGGAAAGGAAATGGCGCAGTATCTCTCTCATATATTGTTGGACACCTGAACCGCGCCGTAAGGGAAGGGATAAAGGAGGGAGTGAAAGAATAAAGGAAGAAGAGGTGCCGTAGTGGAGGGCTCTGGAATAATTTAGACCACCTGGGGACATTTAACGTGCACTGACATCGCACAGCACACGGGCGCCTTAGCGTTTTGCCTCCATAAAAACGCAGCCGCCGCGATCGGGTTCGAACCCATGAACTCCGAATCAGTAGCGCCGAGCGTCCTAACCACTGAGCCACCGTGGCGGGTTAGGCACGGAATGGTGAGCTACTTTTGAGTTGAGTAGAGCTACCGATATAAAAAAGGAAATCACTTTGAAGAGACGCGGACTCGTATGACAGAGCCTAGTGTCGTGAGGGATGGGGCGGGGGAGGGGGGAAGGGTTGTGTCCCGCATTCGCGTAACACACAAATCAAAAGTAAACAAAACACGTTGTATTGAGGTAATTGCATTGCTTTGATATCTGGCGGAGATTTGAAGACATGGTGTGCTTATATAAACGCAATTGCGTTACTCGCGGCAGCTCTCGCAAGTACGGCACACTTCTTATACCCTGCAAGATACATTTTCACTGCTCTCATTACAGGGGTCTGTATTTTGTTTTCTTTCAACTAGATTTTTGAATGTGGTGGACAGAAATGAAATTCCCGCGCAGTCTGTATATACAGTGACGTCAGAACTCTTTGGTGTCACATGACTGTCAGTTGAGTCTCAACGACAGAGTTGTTCTGAACGAAATAAATCTAATTAAACCACGACCATTACCCGCGTTCTGCCACTTGACTACCGACCTTAGTGAGGTGCTACGCACTATTTGAAGAAATAAGAATGCTAACGAAGCAGTTGAAATTAACCAGAATTTAGGCTCTTCACGTAATAACCATCACATTATCCCGTTAACTTCGTTATCAAAAATAATTGTAAAGTGTCACCAAAATGTGCAACGTTTTAGGCATTACTGTTCAAAAAACATAGTCAACAAAAAATAGGTGTAGACGGATGGTTTCGTACCTTTCTGAGTCACCCGCAGGGAAGTGCGGAAGCACCACCTCTTTCAAAGTCTTGTTGGTGCGTAGCGTATCACACAAAGCCAAGATGCCGTTGAAACCTTGACTGCGGCCCTCGAAGTGAAGCTTTTCCAGTGTGTCGTTCTGCGAGAGCGCCTCTGCCAAGCGCGCTATGCAGTAATCGGCAATTTGCCCACGCAAGCCCAGGTAGAGCAGGCAGGCGTTCTTGGAAATTGCAGAGCCCAAGGCATCTCCGCAGCTAGCGTCAACTGTGCTGAAGGCAATTCGCAGCTCCTTCAAGCTGGTGTTCACTTCAAGAGCAGCAAACAAGTCCTTGAGCGAACTGTAGAGCCCAGACATGTATAGTTCTAGTCTCGTCAAACTTTCATTCTCTCTGACAGCGTGAGCTACGCCACAGGCATTCCATGCCTGAACTGTGAGTGAGTGAAACCTGAACGCCTTGACACTCGGCAGTGTCTGAAGCAGTCGTGTCACGGCATCCGTGCCGACGCCGCTCTCGTCGTCCTGCGTCCAAAAAGAAAACGCCACAGACTCACACTTGGCGAGACACTGCAGGGCTTCAACCATGTCCTTTGAGAGCGTCGGCTTTGTAATGTCCACAATCCTGAGAGAGTCGGAGTTACGATGAAGCAGCTTGACCAGCCCTGATTCAAGCTCGTCTTCAGCACAGTCAACCGTGATGCATTCGAGGCCGCAAAGAGTCAGCAGGTCTTCTTCTGGCAGGTAGCAGCAGCTTCCCACTTCGTACAAGCCAGGAATACAGGTCCGCAGCTCGAAGCATCGTATGTTACGGAGGTCACTCTGTTCTGGTGGCGGGCGCAAGCGTATAGGGGCGCGAACTGCTGGTACGTGCAGAACGCAGCTCAGGACGCGCAATTCTTCGATGCATGCGTGGCGTTCGATGAGCCACGAGATCATGTAGGCCGCTTGCTGTGCGCTAGTCATGGGGCGCTTATCTACAGGTTTTTGCCGAATGTACTGAAGGCTTAATTTTCCAGGACGGCACTCAGAAAGCTCGTACGAAATTGCGTACAGCCTTTCATTCCACGTAGCCAAATTGCTCACGAGCCAGCAGCTGTTCTGAGAACTTACCGCCGTACAGGCCCGTGTAACGTCCATTTGCTCCCACCAGGCGTCCGGTATGACTGCATAATAGCTGCACATTGGAAAATTGAGAAATTGCCTCAAAGACGACGTGCTCTGCTGTGTCTCTAGGCGGGCTTGATGGTCAGCGGACAACCCCTCGCGTTCCGACAGCGCAGCACGCGCTGGACTGGCGCTGCTTCGTCGTCGTTCTCGCTTTTCACCGATTCGCCCAGCGAGAGAAACTTGAGGACCGCTCATCTAACCACAGGAATACAACGGCTACATGCATGACATGTGAACATGGAGAGGCGTGTCTGCATCCGCGGGGACACTAGGGTATGGTAGTCTGGGTGTGCGGTGAGTGTGACGGAGGAGACATCAGGGAGTTTTAAAATAGAGACCCCAAAGGCTTGGAGGCCCCAGTGATATAGCGGGCCCCAGCGCTATGTACGACAGCGCCGGCGAGTTTTATGGTGTCTTCGACTGGTCGCTTCAGATCGCTCTGAGAGGCGACCGCACATTCGGCCGCTCTGACTACATTCGGCTGGTTTTAACGCGACAGCGTTAAAGGGAAGCTGAAACGGTTCTCAAATCGCATGAAACGCTGTGGTTGGGAAGAAAGGACCTTGAAAATCATGTGTGTAATTTTTTTCCCGATTCTATCCGCAAACAGAGCTGCAATCGCTTCTTAAAAACCCGCCGCCGGCACGCCCTCGTCGCTTCCGGAAGCGCTGGCCGGGGGACGGCAAAACCGGAGAACTGGCGGAAGTGACGCCATTCACGGAGAGTCGGCCGGCCGTCCGGCTGCGCTTGCTTCGCTGCGGCCCGCGCTTTGGCGAGCCACAGATCAACGTAATCTTCTGCCAGTGTCGTTTACTTTCTCTCGTTCGGGCGTTCCGTGTAATGCTTGAAGCCTGTATATAAACCAGTTTTGGCATGCTACTTCTTTCGAACAGCGCCTAGCACACAGCTTGGTAGAATCCGTCGGTGGTTCTCCCACAGCCTCTTCCACGTTAACCAGACAATCTGGTGGTACGCAGCATGCCAAAACTGCCTGCACAAAATATGTGCATCAATATTTCTTTTTTTCGTTATATTACTTTCTTACCTGTTTGTAAACTCTTTGCCTTTTCCAGCTGGTTCACATCCATGCCGAGCTAATACCACTTCCAGCACAGCCTTTAAGGCACACAGTCTTGAACTTTTTAGAGCTCCTTATGCACTGTGTGCATTTTTGCTTCTTCCTGATTGCTTGCAGCTTATGGTAGCACAAGCAATTTCCTTAATCTTTCCTCAGCGCGTAGCACATGCCGCTGCACCTAACTGAACAAAAAAAACGATTATATCAACCGAGTATACTTGAGCAATGCAAACATTTGCATTCCTGTCCGCTTGGTCATGGCTGACGATCGACAATGGCGCCAGAATTCATGCAGATCTGTCCTTGAGTCAGAACGGCAAAGTTTTCGAGCCGCGGTACGCATATATCTGCCATAAATAATTTTGCTGGTTACCTCGATACGCAACAACAGCAACTATATCTCGCAGCACACTAGTTTTGATGAGCAGCACTGCGAGCTCCGAAGCGCCGCCATAATTATTGTTCAAAAGCGTGTTCAGCATGCAAATAAAAAACAACGCACGGGGCTAAGTGCAGAAGTTTCATGGTTGAACAGTAGCCCGAACATGGAAAGAAGGAAAGCGCACACGGGACCTTCCTCCCGGTGGACTCTCCCCGCGCCCACCGACCGGAGCAGACGTGCGCGGATGGGCTCCCGCCCGACCCCGAAAGCTGCGAGTATCTCTCCCCACCATCGCCTGCTGTGAGCCGGCTGCCCCGACCGCCTCCCTACCGACCCGACTGGTTTCGGCGCAAAACCTGCTTGCCGGATCAACGGCGCCGTGGTATGAGGGCCTTCCGCTCGCCTCGCGCCCCTCGTTATCGAACTTCGTGTTGGTGATTTTCATCGAACTGATTTCCTGTGAGGCTACAGGACCATCAAATGGCCACTGGGTCGTCGTCGAGCGGTGCGACACCGCTATGCGGCACCTACCCGAATGCATACTCTCCAAACCCGTTGCACGACGACTCCGAAATGGATTCCCGTGACACTTCCCCGCAGAACCAGGATCTTCTGTCCTCTTCTTCCGTGGAGAATGCGAGCTCACCTCTTGGCGGTGGTCCAGGCTGGCAGCACGCACTCAACAAGCGACGGGCAAAGAAGCTCCGCAGACAGGCCAGGCAAGCCCAGAATCCATCCACTCCGGACTCTTCTGCCTCCGTGGGCGGAAACCCGCCGAACACGTCAGGACAGTCATCGAACGCAATCCGTCAACCGGGCACTCGCCGTCCCAAGCTTCAACCCCTTCCAAAAAATGATATAAAAGTCGTCATCCGACCGACACGTGGGCTAGCGCTCAAGACCTACCCGACCCGTGTCATTTCGGCAGCGCTCGTTCATTCCTGCCGAGACCCGACCAAGGTGAAAGGCAAATACATACTCCGACCTCATGTCGGGTCCAACATCCTCGTAATCAGCACCCCGCACGAAGAAACAGCGGCGGAGCTCTGTAATATCACCCACCTCACCCTGGACGAGAGCCCCCACCCCGTGCGAGCGTACGTCCCTTTTCCAGCTACCACACTCCGAGGGGTCATTCACGGACTCGATCCCCAAGAGACACGCGGCACCCTCATGGCGGGGGTGCGCATCAGGGACAACCGTATCGAACTGTTAGACGCTAGAATCCTCGGCTCTTCAACGACAGCCCTCCTCACGCTCGAAGGACCCCAACTCCCCCGATCCGTATACTACGACGGCTGCGAATACCCGTGCTTCGCGTACAGGCCAGCCAGGCAATTCTGCCATATATGCATGCAACCCGGACATCGCCCGGACGTCTGCCCGGCACCAAAAGTCAGAGTCTGCCGCCTATGCGGGGCCCAGGACCCGCCCATAACACACCAGATCCAACCCAAGTGCGGACTGTGCGCCGGCCAGCACGAGACGGGATCCCGGGAGTGCCCAAAACGTCTAAAACCAGCCAGAGCACCACGACCCGCTACTAACAAAGGCGCCAAGAAGACGACTCACCAGTCCCGTAAAGACGCGGGACCCAGGATCTACAACAAAAGATGGTTCTCATCGGACGACGAGGAGACTACAGGTCGTAGCCAGAGTAGCAGCCGCTCACGGAGCCGCTCCAACTCCAGGCCTCGGACGAAGACACCCGGCCCTTCCGGCCGCGGACAAGGGAAAACGAAATAAGAAGACGCCACCACAAGGCCAAAAGCAGGTGAGCTGGGCAGAGAAAGTGCAGGGACCTCCCGCTCCTTCAAACGACCCCCGTTTCGAACAGCTGCGGGCTACCATTGCGTCTCAAAGCGCCAAGATAACCGACCAAAACACAAAAATTAAGGCCCTAACGGCCAAATTAGAACAGGTCCTCAAACAGAACCAAACAAACAAAACACCTTCGCACCCACGTAAAGACGCAGAGCCACCCCTCGCAAAACCGACAGAATCCGTAACCGTCCAAATGATCCGCGACACTGAAGAAAGGATAATGAACTCTCTGCAGGTCTCAATGTCCACACTTCTCCAAACACTAACAGAGAAAATAGAAACCATTCACCATACACTCGCGCGACATGAGACTATTCTCAATCAGCACACAACTGCCATCCAGGCGCTTCAAACTCAATACCGTAAACGAGCCTCGCCGGACGAACATGGCCAGGGCCCCTCGCAGTTACGCAGTCGCACCAGCTCAGTCAGCAGCGATGCGGGTCGCACGTCATTCCGACACGTCCAAGATGGCCACGCACCCTAAAAGCAGCCAAAATGCAGAACACATAGAAATTTGGCAGTGGAATTGTAGAGGTTACAAGCGCAAAGCGGGTCTTCTCAAACAGTTCATTGCCACCACTCCAATCCGTCCAGACCTTATCTGCCTGCAGGAAGTGGGAGCCGATAAGGCCCCGACGCTGGCGGGATACTATACGATTAGTCAGCCCCTGATGCCATCGGTTTGCCATCCTAGTGGCAAAAGATGTAGCTGTGGTCGAGCACGCCCTGCCAGTACCGGACGCCGAACACTTGACGGTCGAGATTGTGCCCAACAAGCGCGGCCGAGCAAGCACCTTTGTCATAAACGTCTACAAGCCCCCCAAGCCTAGGAAAGGGGACTTTACAGACCTACTATTGGCTGCCGCTCACAAAGCGCAGTGTAATCAGCTCGTGATCGTCGGAGATTTCAACGCACCCCACAGAGAGTGGGGGTATTGCGATAACACGGCAAGAGGTCAGTCTATAGATACACACGCTAGGACTGGAACTCCTAACTAACCCTGCCTTTCCTACACGAGAGGGAAACAGCGTGACTAGAGACTCCTGTCCTGACCTCACCCTGGTCAAGAACGAAAGCCACTCGAAATGGACCAACCTAACCGAAACATTGGGGAGCGACCACTGCATCCTAAGCACCTCTATCACTTCATCCAAAATCCGGAGAAGCATTGGACCAGCCAGAATAACGGACTGGCCAAAATTTCGCAATTCGGAATTCCCTACGGGACATATAGAATCAATCCAGGATTGGAGCGCGGCCCTTCGCCAGGCTCACAGCACCGCCACCGAAGTCGTACAGCGCACAAACGAGACACCTGAGGTAGACAGGCACCTACTCAAATTATGGGATCAGCGCGCGAAACTCGTTCGCCGTTGGAAGACCCAAAAGTTGAACCACCAACTTCGAACCCGCATAGTCGAGCTCACGGAAGAGGCACAAACGTACGCAATGCAACTCTCGCATCAGAACTGGCAACAGTTCTGCGAGTCTCTGCGAGGCACTTTGGGCACGTCTCGGACATGGGCAATTCTCAGAAACTTGATAGACCCAACCAAGTCCAAGTCCGAAGGGACCCGTACACTCAAGCGGATTTCCCACCTGTTCCCGGGTGACGACGCAGCTCTTCTCGCAGCGCTCCGCGACAGATACATAGGAACTGCGACTACAACACCTAGCACGATTACCTACCACGGCAGCCCAAATCGAGCTTTGGACGCCCCCATAACGACGGCAGAAGTATACGCTGCGGCGCGATCCTGCGTTCGTAATACGGCGGCAGGTGCGGACAAAATCACCAACGCCATAATACGCAACCTCGGCAAGGACCAAATTCAGGATCTCAGTACATTAACAATAAGCTCTGGGAAAAGAATATCATCCCTCAAGAGTAGAAACACTCCGAAATCATCGTCATCCCAAAGCCGGGGAAGCCGCCCACACTTGAGGCGCTCCGCCCCATCTCGCTCACGTCGTGTCTGGGCAAGCTCTACGAGAGGGTGATCCAAACTTGTCTGCAGAACTATATCGAAGACAACAACCTCTTCCCTCCTTCCATGATCGGCTTCCGATCCGGGCTATCTACCCAAGACGCCTTCCTTCTACTCAAGGAGGAGGTACTGGCGCACGTTCCCAGCGGAGGGGAGCACCTTGTGATGGCCCTTGATCTCAAAGGTGCCTTCGACAACGTGTCTCACGATGCCATCCTCAGAGAACTGAACAACCTAAATTGTGGGGAACGCGTCTTTCATTACGTCCAAACTTTCCTATCAAACAGAACAGCTACGATCGGCATAGGAGGTACACGGTCGGACCCCCAGGACATGTCGCACAAAGGCACGCCTCAGGGTTCGATCATCTCCCCTCTCCTTTTCAACATCGCGATGGTTGGTGTGGCCAGAAGCCTTCAAACAGTACCGAACATCGGATTTACACTGTACGCCGACGACATAACTATCTGGACTACCAAAGGCTCTCTGGCGACCAAAGAAGAAACTGCAGCAAGCTGCTACCTGCGTCGAGGACACGGCCTCCCAGTGCGGCCTGCGCTGTGCGCCGGAAAAGTCAGAGATCATCCGCATAGAAGGACGTAACTACAAGTCTCCAGGAGACATTCAGGTCCTCCTACACGGCGTCCCCGTCCGGGAGACCCGACAGATACGCATCCTTGGCTTATGGCTCCAGAGTAATCGAAAAGCAACCCACACTATCAAGCTGTTATCCACCACAACACAGCAAGTCGCCAAAATGATCAGAAGAGTGGCACGCAACCGGACAGGCATGCGCGAGGAGGACACGCTACGCCTCGTCCAAGCACTTGGGGTGAGCCGCGTTTCTTACGGCCTACCGTACCTGCAATTAACTAGACAAGAACTAACCAAAGTCAATGCCATGTTACGTACTGCGTACAAATATGCGCTGGGCATTCCTATCTACACTTCAAACGCCAAACTAGAGGCCCTCGGCCTCTCTAACTCATTCGAGGAGATCCAGAGGCTGTTCTCCTCTCGCAACGTGCACGCCTCCTTCGCACGGACACCGGAAGGCAAACTCTGGAGCGGGTGGGCTACCCGGCAGACGTCCAGATAATACAGAGCACGACCAACCTCCCAACAACATATCGCTCGCGGGTGCACATCTCCCCGATTCCCAAAAACATGTCGAGCGGAACCGGGTCGGGCAGACGCTCAGCCAGAATAGATTACTTGAAGCGGACAGCGGCACGCAGCCCCCACACGGTGTACGTCGACGCGGCAACACACAGCGAGGTCACGCGGGCGACGGCAGTTGCGGTGAACTCCTCCCACAACGAGGTTGTCAGCGCCTCCTTGAAGCACACGACGATCACGGAAGCAGAAGTGGCAGCAATCCTGCTGGCGATCCAGTACGGCGACGCCCGCAACCAGGGTGTACACGTTATGACCGACTCCCAAGCAGCCTGTCGGCTCCTACTTGCAGGCAGAATACCCAAAAAGCTGTTGGGCATAGTAACCAACTCTATGAGCGCCCATTCCTCCCTAAGACATCAGATAACGTGGGTGCCTGGTCACGCGGGATTAGAGGGCAACGAGGTCGCGGACGCACTAGCTCGAGGACATACCAACCGAGCGGGCTCCAACCCCGACTCAAGCTTTCACCCCGAAGTTCCCTTCACCTACAACACACGACTCCACTTCCTAAGAACACAACGACAGCACTTCCCCCCTCCACATAAGAAGCTTAACGCTCAGGAAGCTCGGGACTGGAGGCAACTCCAGACCGATACTTTCCCCAATCTCTATAAATACAGCATCATTTTCCCCGAGCGCTACAGAGCCGAATGCCCGTGGTGCGAAGACCGGTCCGATGCATACCACATTACATGGGGATGTAAGGGCCCGAAACCCCCGGACATCACAACACATAGAACGAAGGAGCAATGGGAGACCTCTCTGCTCAGCTCGGAGCTTCATCAGCAGCGCACACTCGTTGCGCAGGCTAGAGCGGCGGCCAAGGCCAGTGGAGTCTTGAAATGAAGACCCCACCCATTGTATATTTCTCCTAGTGTCTTTTATTTTCCTTGTGAATAAAGTTTTCTACTACTACTACTATTCCTCCCGGTCACCTCGGCTCTTCGCGCTGCAGTACAGCAGTGCACCCACTCCAACTCATCCAGTTTGGCATTCCTTTGTAGTTCTCAAAAAGGCCTTCGGGAGTAATTAGGGAAGTAATTATAAATAAATGAACAAACAATTGCTTTACCTCGCGCGACTCGTCTAAACGTGCCGGTGATCTGATTTAGATCATGTTAACAGGCGTTACAAGAAGTTCGTCAAGAGAAAAAAAAACCAGCGAAAAAAAGACGCAGGACCAGAAGAAGACACACACAGACTGTCGCCGGAAAGAAATTGGTGGCCAGGCTTTTATGCAGCAGCGTTACACAACAACGTTTCGGCGCAATTTTCTTTTTTTCTTCATTGCCACTTGCCAATGCACCTACACCTACACAATGCACTTACACATGCACGCGCAAGCACCTACGTAAAAGATACGTATCAGTCGAGATTTGGTTTTCGTGTTACCCTGGTAGGACGTGAAAGACCCATACTGGATTAACGAAATTTCCGGCTTGCAGGCGCCGCAATGCGGTCGTTTCTCTATTACTTAGCTTCTTATCCGGCGGTGGCACCAGTTTTCTGTCTAGTCTGTAGTTCTCGGCGATTTCGGAATAGGTTTGCGTGCGCTCGTCCAGGTTCCGACAGTCCGGCGGTTCCACGGTTACACGGAAGCAAAGAATATGGGAATGCGCTGACTACCCCGGTGTGACGAAGATATTGACAGCAGAGAAAGCTGAGAACCCCTGCTGCGCAGCGAAGAACCCGCTCGGCAGAAACAAGCCAATCCGCCTGGCGGCTGAGGCCGCAAAAAGATAAAATGTCTGTTAGCCTTTAGTAACGGAGGCTCCGGCCCCCGCCCTCGACGCCTGCGTGCCGGGGGCGGTGAGTTGTAAGGGGTCTAAATTTTCGGTGGAAATAAAAGCTGTCATACATCCATCCATCCAGTCGAGATTTCCAACATAGGAAAATTTCGCGACTTGACTTTCGCTGCCGGCGCACTCCGCGTTGTCGTTGGTTCCGCTGTTTTCTGAAGCTGCTGATGGCTCGAACATGCATGGTGAAAGTCCAAACTGTTAAGCACTGCTTGAATTATCCATAATTTTCAGAACGTAGTCCTTAGAAGCCCGCTGAAGCAACGCGCTACGCAGCAACGCCGTCGGTGCCGGCCGGAGATCCCCGTGGATGACGTCACGATAGCCCCGACCAATCGCGGGCAAGATCGTCGTTCGCTCGGCGCCCTGAGGCGATGGGGCGCGTTTTCTTCTAAAAAACACCTTTTTGCGTTTATTTCCGCTCTTTTTGAATGAGATATTCTTTTTCAGCGGACTAAAAGCTATAAAATGACGTAGAGAACTCATTTTTTTCGAAAAGTGCTTCAGCTTCCCTTTAATAGAGGCCCTTCTCGGGGCCGCCTCTGTTTCCTGGCAGATCACACGCTTTTCACCCTGTGCACGCGTTCTCATTTCCATTTAAATAGGTCCTTCAAACCCTGCAGAAGGCTTGAATTAGGAACTGCTATTATCAAGATGGTGTATGGTACTTGAGAAACAATAGCGGCTACAATGACAAAGGTGAAGGGCAGGAGTTACAAGCAAATAAAGAAAGGTTGGGGGTACCCAGATAACAAGCTAAAATGGTTTTGGACAGGACTCCTAGTTAACTGCATTTGGAAGAGAAAGACAAGATTTCATTTTGCAGAGTAAGCTTGCCCCTCTAGAATGAACAGAGAACGTTGCCTCAAACTGCTTGGGCCTGTCGTTTGACCCCTCGAGGACACCACGAAAAAAAAGGATGTCTCTAGGAAACTATTTGCGGGATCTTTCCTCGCCTCAGGAGGGGAGGGGAGTGTGGGGGGTGATGGGCTCCCCTTTGTCGGGTTCGCCGCGAGACGCGACGCACGATGGACAAGAAGACGAAAGGAAGCGGGCAAAGCCGCCTTTCTGAAATTAACCATGACTTACAGGTGCCTAGATGTGTTTGGATTCCAGCGAAGTAACAGCAGACCTCCGAATCCTCCTCGCCCATTCCCACGGGGCTCCACGTGCCATGTTGCCATGTGCGGTGAAAAGAGCAGTGTACAGAGTTTAAATGAAACAAGTATGAAGCTATATAATGAAGCCAATTACAGACTTCTGTGCAACAGCTAGAGGAATTTCAAGAGCATGCTGTGTGATGCTATATAGTTATCACAGTCAAAACTAATGCAGTCAACTATTATTTCGTATTTTTTGACCAAACAGACATGAAATGTCTGAAGATGAATGTGTACCAAACACATTGGTGCATCAGTTGTGATGGCTGAAAAAAGTTGTACCAACATGTAAATGCCCATGTCGTGATAATCAGGAATACTGAAGAATTAAGGAAAATAAAAACATTTTTGTTCGGCCTCACACATCTGCTACAAACATCTTTATACGTAGCAATTTAAATGACTCTGTAGGAAGGTTTTGGGGTAAAAAGTACAGTATGGCAGAAATGAGTCTTTAGGAAATGCACTGTGTAGAAAAAGTCATACCAATTCTATGTGATCGTTGGATAAATGTAACAAATACCGTGCAAAGAAGCTTGCTGCATAGTATAGTTGCAAGTTACTGGTTGCAGACCGCTCTGCAGTCACTGGACTGTGATTGTGCATGTACTGCATGACAGTACGTGGATTGCAGAGTAGTTAACCAACAGAGAGATGCTTGTTCATATCGTTTACCACCCATATAAACATCAATGAAACAGGATGTAATGTGTAACTTTTTGACATGTTCCTTTTAGGCAGCCTCTAAAAATGTTTCCGCATAAATGAGCTAGCTTGTTTTGCAGCAATATGACCACGGGACTGCTGTAACTTGCCACATTTTCACATTGTGTGAAAATCATTGCATGTGAGGGGTCACAACCATATCCTGTTTCTTGAAGGTCCCGCTGCTTTGTTGGTAATGCTTGGACACCCATGACCAGCTTTCCGCATTCATGTGCACGGGGTATGCCCATTACGTGCATGCCTTTCACATATACTCTCTTTATTCGCGGACTTTTCTGGCAGGCCTATACCATACGATATGCGTCTGTCCGCATCTCGGAAAATTTACAGTATCCCGAAAAAGTTGCGTCTATGTGTTTTAGAATCACAGGACTTAGAAACGACCCCGTTAGCAGCCTTCTGAGGTGTCGTTCCTCAGTTCTATCCAGGCCCTTGGCGGGCTCTGGGAACGTCTGCCCACGGAGGCGCAGATATGCTGTAATGTCCGCATATGTGGTTAGCGGATTCGGTACAGGAGTCCCGACAGAGTCCGACAGAGTCTAGGAATTCAGTGGAACTCCGGGGGAGAGACACTCGGGCGGCTGTGTGAAGAGCCTCGTTCCCTTCTATTCCCTGGTATCCGGACCCCCTACCAAATGTTTTGTTCTCTGCACTGAGCAATGTTGCGTGTTTGCTAAAATTCTGCTGAGAATCAGAAATTATGTGCGTGGCGTGAGAGTGAGTGGCTGCCAGCGCTATCGCCACTTCCTCGGGGAACGCAACTTTGCTAGATTTCATCGAGAGTCCATCCGCCTGCTTTCCCCCGCGTATGACCGCGACGTTGCAGATGCCCTCTGGCGTAGGGCCCGCCGCGTCTACATAGTACATGCCATTTTTGCTGCCTTAATACTTCTCTAGCGCTCTAGCTCTGGCTTCACTCCTACCTTGATTGTGCTCGGGATGCAAGTTTTTTTTGGTACTGATTTAACTACTAGTTTATCTCTCTAGTCCTTGGGAATGTCCTCTTTGTCTTCTGTTGTTGGTGGCAACAACCAACTTTTGTCGTTGATAACCGCGTTATTTAGCTTGTATGGTGAGATTCGAGTAGTTCTTCCAGCGTGTTATGCATTCCTAGGTGGAGAAGGCGATCAGTGGACGTTTTGGAGGGGAGTTCAAACGTCTTCGTGATGGCCGCTCTGACTATTACGCCTAATTTATTCTTGTCGCTCTGCCGCAGTTCGAGGTAGGGCACTGCATATGTTATGCGGCTAATGACGAAAACCTGGACCAGGCGTAACGCCTCCTTTTCCATGAGTCCACCGTGCTTGCCAGATACCCTGCCAATCATCCTATTTATTTGCTCGAACGTGGACTTTAGTTTGTTAATCGCTATTGCAATATTACCTTTGTTGTTGATTTGTAGCCCCAACACGCGGATGTTTTCTACCTCCAAGACCTGATTTCCATCTATTTATATTTGAATTTTGATTGTCGATTTTTTATCCCCGTGATATGAACGAGCTCTGATTTTGCGGGTGCAAACCTAAGGCCACACTCTTCGGCATACTTATGTACCGCTGACGCCGCCTCCTGTAAGGCGTCCTCTACCTGTCCAAAACTGCCACCCGATGACCACAGAGTGATGTCGTTCGCGCGGATGGCGTGTCTCACACCATCTTGAGGCGTTCCTCGCGTTCCCATCTCTACGGGTCCAAATTTACTGTCCTCTATTATGGTGTAGGCCTTGATGTGCATGAGAAAGTCCTTGACGTAATGGTAAGTCCACTTTCCGCAGTTTGTGGTGTTCAGATTCTATAGCATCTTACTCTGTTTAACGTTGCCAAAGGACCCCTTCAAATCCAAAGCTAATATAGCTCTGTCCCGTTGACTGCCGTAAACGGGGCCTATACCTTCCCTATTAAGTTGTGAAAGCACGTCTTGTGTTGACAAGCGTGTGCGGAAGCCGAACATAGTTGTACAGAAAAACCGGCCTTCTATGTACTCAGTCTTTTCCTGGCCATCGTTTCCATATGCTTGCTGGCGCACGACGTAATGGAAATTAAATTGTCCATGTTGATTATATGATGATTTCCACTCTTCCGGTATTTGTTCTCCTTCCTGTATATTATTGAGGAAGTCTGTGAGGTCCTCGATAGCTTTGTCGTTGAGGTTTTCCAGCAAACTGACTGTTATGTGGTCATCTCCCGGTGCCGTGCCTCACTTAATACTGGCTAGCGCCGCTTTGACCTCCCATTTAGTGAATTTCGCGTCCAGCTCCCCATTTTCTTCCCCGCTGTACATCAGTGTGTCCGTTGTATATCAGTGCGTATATCAGTGCGTGGAGGCAGTGCTGCTCCCGGCGCTCTTCCTGGACAAATCTGGCTGGTCTGCTCTCCTGGGAACGATCGGCTAAGGTTAGGGTGGCTCCTCGTTTTGTGGGCTTTAAGCACGCGGTAAGGCAGTAAGCCTAAGCTACGTCTACCCAGTCTCCCGGACAGGGGAGCTCCCACTGGTCGGCTTCTCTATCCCCTAGAAACTATCCCCTGGAAGCCTTTGGAAGCTTTTTTTGCGCAGCGGCGTCGGCAGTATCCCTGTTGCGCTGGTGCCTCAAGATGGCGGTGCAATCAAGATGACCAACCCTGGAGCTGTTCGGGCTGCTCACCAGTCAGCCACTTCTCATTATTAGTCAATCTCAGAGGTACGCCAGTTTGGACGCGGCGGGATTCTGTGTAGGTCGCCAGACCTCGACTGTGTCAGATTTACTAAAGGCCTCATTCTTTGCCTCGCTTCGGGTAAGTTCATTTATCCTTTCACATCTGACTTGCACGAAAGGTATCGTTCAAAGCGTGCACTCTTCCCTGTCTCCAGCAGATACTCTTGAGCTTCTGTCCGCTGCAGGTGTTGTTGCTGTGCACCGCTGTAGACTGGATGTAAGCAACATGCGGGTGCCTACCGAATCTGTGATTGCCACCTTTGTCGGAACTTCCAGTCCCTCTGAAATCAAGGCATGGCCTCTAATTTTTTGGGTAGACCCTTTGTCATCTAGGCCTCTGCAGTGCAACAACTGCTGGCGCTATGGCCATAGCTCCGGCGGTTGCAAATCCAATTTGCGGTGTTGCAACTGTGGGCATGGTCATGCAACGAGCACCTGCACTGATCAGAACGAGAAGTGTGCGACTTTGCGGTGGGGCCCACTCAGCAAACTACTCAAATTGTGCTGCCCGAGCGCAGGAAATCCAAATTATAGAGATAATTGACAGAAAACGCTGTTCGCGCCGTGACGCTATTACAGAGTTGAAAGAACGTGCCCACAGTTATGCAAATGTGACCGCTCGTCAAGGAGTCATGTTAGACTCGAAGCTGTCCCAGGCAATTGCGGCTGCTGTGGAGGCTTCAATGTCTAAAATGGTAGAAAGGATTGTCGCAAGTACATCGGAGTTCCTTACAAGCATTCTAGCTACTCAGCTTACACATACCGTGCAGGCCGGTTTGGCCCCTCTCTCGACAGCAATTCCCTCTACTCTTACCCAGTCTACAATTCCTGAATTATCTTAGCCCCAGGAACGTACACAGCCCCTTCCGCGGTACTTACCTCGGGTACTTCGAGTGATGATGGTATCATCTATGATTCCGAGATGATGGAGCCTGATGCGCGTGTTCTCAAGCGCAGCGGATCCCCCATGTCTCATTCGTCGTCTTCTCCACGTACCCAACCCAAATCAAAGAAGCAACAGCTTGGCACCAAGCCCAAGGATACCATTTTGTGGCAGGCAGTTGCTGCTGCTAGGCTTTCGCAACCATAGTGTCGTTGCGAGTTCCACAGTGGAAATGTCGCTCTATTCTCAGCTTCCACAAAATTACTCTGCAAATCTACCCAGCTTAATCCGGATGTCATAATTCTGCAAGAAGCCTGGCTTTCAACCGACAAACATTTTCATTTCAAAAATTACCGTTCATTTCGCCTAGATCGCCAGTCAAGAGGAGGTGGTTTACTAATTTTAGTCTCTTCAAAATTTTGCCACAGGGCTAAGGTATCTTTTCAACAAATGTCTCCTGACTGTGAGATTTTGTCATTAGACTTTGTACTTCCTACTTCGTGGGTGTTCTTCATTTTCCATAGCAAATTGTTTCCCATATGGAGTACAGGATATAAGACCTCTGGACTTGTTACTTGCTAACTGTAAAAACTCAGTTCTCCTGGCTGGCGACTTCAATTCTCACCATGTGTCGTGGGGTTTAGGACTAATCTATGCGGCAAGCGCCATTGGGACTGGGTTTCTGATCACAATCTAATGTGATTAAATTCAGGGTCGGCCACTTACCTTTGCGCGCAGACTCAATCTGTTTCAGATCTCACGTTCACTAGTCCTGGCATTGGCGTAACGGATTGGTCGACTGTTGATTGCGGCACCTCAAGTGACCATATACGTATTCAATTTGATATCGTATGTCGTGTTACTCCGGCGTCTTCTCAGTTGCGGTCACATGTAAATTATGACAGATTTCAGACGGCGTTGCACTCTGCCCTTGCATGAGTGTCTAACATCGCCGATGCCCACCAGTCAACAAGCATGTCTGTCTATAGAAGAGTGACGTAAAAAATCGGAGTTTATGGTGCGGCCAACAAAAGGGAATTCTTCTACCTGGTGGAATGCGGACTGTACAAGATATAACAGGCGGAGGAAGGCAGCATAACCAATGCCCAAATAACTGGAGTAATTATAAATTTATTGCAGCCACCTTTAAACGCACAGTTCCTCGCGCGAAGGAAAAATATGACTCCGAGCATTTCGATTATCTTTCGAAGTCGGGCAACCGACGTGCACTATTCGGCTTTCTACGGTCTACAAAACTGCTCACGTCCTCTAGTAATTTACAGTTGTTAGTTATGTGACCTAAAGAAGCTATCCATGCGGTTGAATTAATTGCCACGGGCATGCAAAAGCGGTTTTCGTCTCTACTGTCTTTGCGACCAGTGTTGTTTGCGTCAGTGGTGCCAAATAATAACGCCTCAGAAGTTAATATGATCGCAGCTTTCCCAAGTTGTACACCTGGCCCTGATGGTGTCACTACAAAGATGCTCAAGATTCTCTATGAGGAGTCTCCCAGCTCCTTATTGCACCTCATACATTACTCTATCCAACAAGCTTGGATACCTCCTGAGTGGAAGCTGGCCAACGCCATTCCATTTCTGAAAAATCAGGGTGGAGGCTATGAAGTGGATAATATTAGGCCAACTTCTTCCACATCAAACGTGGTAAAATTAATAGAAAGGGTGTTACTAATTCGGGTGTCAGCCTTCGTGGACAGCAAAAATATACTCAGCCCGTGTCAACTCGGATTCCGGCCATGGTGTTCGATATGGAATGTACACTGATCTTGAGAGCAGAATTCTCCTTGCTCGTCGTCAACGCCAGATCGCGGCTTTGGTTACGTTAGACGTCGCCAAAGCTTACGACAGTGTAGAACACTCCATCTTAATACATAGGCTACAGTCTCTTCAGCAGTTTCCAGATTATGTAGTTGCTTGGATATCTGCATTTCGTTATAGCGGAATTATTTTGCGTCCATGATGGTGTGCATTCAGAGAGGTACAAACAAACGAGAGGCCTAAAATAAAAAAGGAGCTGTTCTTTCTCCTTTGCTCTTTAATATCTGTTGAGCTGAATTCCTCTCTATCGCCATGTGCGCACTTGCGTCTATGCGGACGACATTGCGTGTTTTGTGGCCTGCGCCGGATATACATTCCCTCTATGATCATTTGTAATCATATCTGAGTACTCTTGAGCACTCGTTGAGCAGCTTACACCTGAAGCTAAATGTTAGCAAGTGCACCATCCTCGTTTTCCCTCTACAGAATCCTGTAGTGGTCTCTCTCACTTGCCAGTTACAACCAATACCGCAGGTTCAATCCCTAAAATACCTAAGGGTCATTTATGACAACAAACTCACCTGGCGACCCCACATTGACCATGTCGCGGTGAAAGGGGCTCGTGCCGTGAGCATGTTAAGTAGACTGTGTAGTCACCGGTACGTCATGCTAAGAGATGCGCTATTAATGATTTACAAAATGTATGTCAGGCCAATTTTAGAATTTGGATCTGTGTTGTTTTCAGGCTCGGCTACATGCAAACTTCGTCCTCTCGTCCTTTTGGAGAGGGAAGCACTTAGGATGTGCCTCGGCCTCCCAAAATTTGTGGCTACCAATGTGCTGAACCTTGAAGCCCGCATTCCCCCTCTCTTATCCCGTCTTCAATTTTTAACGGCGCAGACTTACCTAAGAATCTACGAATCTCATTTTCACCGTTAACAAAGCATTTTCTGTTGCCAGCCGACCTCCTTTTTTAGTGCCCTCTGGGCTCGTTTTCCTACCACAAAGTTTGTGTTTGTGCAAAGATTACTTGAGCCTTTAGATGTGAAAACTTATGACATCCTTCCTGCGCTATGCAGAGGACCCGCTGTCCACATTGTTTTCGACAATATTTTCCCCCAAAATGCAAAGCTTTTGCCACCCTGTATTCTAAACCGTCTACTAGACGCTCATCTAAGGACCCTACCTACAAAAATTGCAATAGCAACCGATGCATCGCAATGAAATGAAAAGGCAGGTGTGGGAATGTTCTGTTCGCATTTAGGCTTGTCTTTTTCACTGCGCCCTCCAGATTTCGCCCCTATTTTTCAAGCAGAGTTCCTGGCAGTAGTACTTGCCCTGCGCAAGCTACACCCCTCTATTACCGCAGTGGCAGTAATTACCGATTCTTTATCTCTGTGTTCGTCCCTCGCCGCGCATGTTGACGGTCCCATTTTCAACACATTCTTGTCCCTGCATCCTCCGCATTTGAGTCTTGTTCATTTAGTATGGGTTCGCGGTCACAGCAGTGTGAAAGTTAATGAGATTGCTGATACGCTCGCAAAGGCTTCCCTAAGCGGCCCCGTGTTGCCTATCATCCCGGCTACAGCCTCTATTACTGCATCTAGGTTTTGGCGAAGTGCGTTTTTAAGCAACCAAGACACAACGCTTGTAACATCGGCGGATTATCAGCACCTCAGATATTCTTGGAACAGGCAAGTTTGTCGATCTCGGCAGCTTGAAGTATTTCTGACGCGGCCGCGGTGCCGTATCCCTCCTCTAAATTTCTATTTACACAGGTCGGGTTTGGCGCTCTCCCCTTTGTACATTTTGCCGTGAGCCTGAATCTGAGTATTTTTTGCTCCGTCGACGATACACCTCTTTGAGAAGAAGGTTGCTGGAGGAGCCCTTGCGGCCTCTTGGCCTTAGTTTAAGCAGCCCGCTCTTGCTACTCTTGCTATCATTTGGTTCCACCGCATTTGGTTCAGCTACAGATCTGTTTGTTCCGATGTTCTAAATTTCCTGCTAGAATCTCACCGACTGCCATGCTAAGGGTTGCAAAATTTTCTTTCCTCTCAATTATTACATTTTTACTTAATAATTCTGTTTCAGTCCCTCTCTTTATTATTATTATTATTATTATTATTATTATTATTATTATTATTATTATTATTATTATTATTATTATTATTATTATTATTATTATTATTATTATTAATTCTGAAATCAAAACTTTCACCCTTTTTCTCTTCGTGAGGAAGA